>NW_027518810.1:37500-55000 GCF_043159265.1 Tasmannia lanceolata | reverse complement strand
TTTGATCCTGACAAGCTTGGATAGGACTATATCTCTGTCTTTTGTTTGTTACACAACACTGAATGTATAGTTCCTTTGTTCTTCTGGCTATGGTTCTTTCTATTCTTATTTCTTACTTATTTATTTATGGTCTGGCCTTTTTCAACCTCTTCTTCAGGTGGAGTATCTGAATACGAGCCTTGTTCAACTGTGCCCACAGACCCGTAAGCCCTCGAGGCAAGGCGAAAAGGAAGAGATGCTCTGGCTTTCTTTGGTCTTGAACTCGCTCCCCGCTCGAGAATGAATGTTGGAAATTCTTCGATGACATGTTCCTTTGAGTGCACGATTCCTTAGCTGTGCCTGTTTGGTACCGAGCTCTTTGATGGCCTTTCTTTATCCGTTCACGCTAAAAGGTAGTGAGTGGAGTCAGGCACAAAGCGATCCTCAGCAGCCGAAAGAAGCCTTGTTCGGTCTCCTGTTGAAGTGGTGACTCACCTGCAACATAAGTTTTGCAAACCTAGGTGAATTCCACTTTCCACTGGACGAAGGCAAAAAGAAAGAGATAGAATACGACGGTTTTTCAGGCGTATAGAGAATGACACGATCATCTAGCCTTGGTCCTCTCATCATCTGATTCCCGAAAGGCGGAACTGAAGAACGCACTGTTTGGGACTGGGCACGACCCCTCTTCTTTCTTTAGACTATCGTTTTTTGTTTTCCGGATGTGGATTGAGCATTTTGTTGAGTCTTGTTTTTGCGCTTGTTAACCTTCTTCTTTTTGACCGGACAACTGGATGCGAATCTTGCTCTACCACCCCTTTCTTTAAAAAGAAAGAACTCTAGTGAATGGCTAAGAGGAAGTGCCTCTGGTATTTCAGTTTCGACATGGCCTTGATCTTCTGGTGAAGTGGCAGTAATGTATCCAATCCCTTTTCCAACCAAGGATACTGAGTCTGACCGAGGAGAAGGACATCTATCTTGGCTGTCTAGCTATGACTAAAAAACCTACTTGTGACAACTCGACACTGGAAGCTTTGATGAGACTCTTTTTGCCAGCACACGACCATAAGCTGTCTTTGCTTATTTCCTTGCTTGGCTACCCTCGAATGGCTTGGTACGCGCTTGCCGGCCCCTCACCCCTATTAGTTAGTAAAGCTTGGATGCCGATCAGTGGCCTATTTACCGAATCATGATTCTTTCTTTTGAGTCCTATTGTTGCAAACGAATAAGACGGTGCTGATTCCGATGTATTCGATTTCTATGACATTGAGTCTACCTTTTGTTTTTTCTTGTACATGACCTCTTGTACAGTCTTTTTTCAGGCATTCAAACTAACCGATTTCATCTTGATTGAAATCCTGGCGATTATACCAAACCGTTCTTCCAGCGAAGTGGTGTAATTAGAGCCTTCTTCCTCTGTTCCAATCAAGTATCTCGAGAAGCGAGCGAGCGTGTTGAGGTAGGGGAATCCGGATAGCGCGTTATAGTCTTGACCCGAATGCGTTCTATAATTTCTGACCTTTCGTCCCTGTCTCTGTCCCGTACGGTATACATACTTTCGTTTATCGAATCCCTGTTAAGGTTTTCTATGTCCCCAGACATTTTTTTTAGTTTTTTATTTCCTTCTTTACTAGTGAGTAGCGGGAAGGGTCATTAGTCTCCTCGAAAGCTTCTTAATGAGTAAATGCTGTTTTTGTAGCTGTATCCTTTGCTAGAAGTGTTTTTCCTTTGCTAGATGATTCCCGAAGGTGTAGCGAAGCGCTCCTCTGGTGAGGGTCCTTACGATTGGCTTTGTGTTAAGTCAACCCGAAATTCAAAGTCTGCTTGTTGCACGACAAGCAGAGTAGGCAGCACACGTAACACCAACTGGAACGAAAGCACAACCATGGGCTGGCCTATTCTAAGGAAGGGCTGAGATTAGGGTAGGAAGAATCAGACCTTGAGAGTGAAAGCTGTAATCGAGTGAGAAGCCTGTAATTGAACGAGACGACTCCCTTCCCCGCAACCCCTGGGCGATGTGGAGAAAGATGACTCGTCCCCTCACTAGGATAAGATCGAAGAGAAGGAACTCTAAACATCAACAACAACAATCGGGTACATCAGGGGAATAAACTGATATCAATGTCAGGTATCTCAAGAATGGGACTCTGCCGACAGAGATAGATAGACCGAGAGAAAGTCGATTTGAGAACCGTGTATCGACAAGTGTACCGAATCTCGAATGGGAACTTTCAATCGTTCGCAAGGAAAGACATCCCGGAGTAAACACGATTCGAATGCTTTACCAGTCTGTCCGGGAATACATTTAACAAAAAATAGAATATGGGTACTCTCAAGCGGCGAGGCCTATATTCTCAATCGCCGAAGGCTCACAACAGTTGAAAAGAGGGCGGTGGGTGGTCCAGGAAATGAATGATTTTCCGAAGATGGGTCTAAAGAAACAGACGCAGAAGCGAGAGCTAAAGCAGAAGCATCAGCATCCGCAGAAGCAGAATAGAGGGCTAAATAGCGCCTTACTCTAAAGTTGTTCTAATCGACTGGGGCATCTTAAGAGAGCGGTAGTCTTCGCTTTCTGGGAAAAGACATAGTTAGTGCCTACCACAGGAGCTATGTGTAGTCACAGGTTGACTTCTAGATGTAGGATCTCCGACTCCATTCCTAGAGCTTGGAGCCCCCTCCTCTTCAACTTCTGTAGCTGAACTTGCCTGAAGGAACGATGTTGATCCCCGATGATTTGATGTTTTATTTCGTTTGACGAAAGTCAGTTTCTGATTGATTTGGTTAGTGTAGAAGTCAGCCTTCACGGACTTAAATGTCTTGGTACCTAAATATACCGGAAAAGGGGAAGCGGGACCAACTACTCGATTGGGCTGTAGATCCGGTTGGTGTATCATCATCCTTCATTGGACTCTACAGGCTTGATTGCCTACCTAAATAAACCGACTTTATTTGAAAGTAGCTTCGATACAGGAAGAGGAGCTAGAAGCCTTAATGAAAGCTAGAAATAGTGCTGCAAGCGAGACCCTTGTTGATCCGGTTAGCCTTTCGCGATTCATCAAGGAAGGTCTTAATACTATCTCTGACTCGGATGAGAGAGAAGGGAAATAAGGGGTCCAGGGGATTCTCGTTCTTGCCCGAACCTCCAAGCCTACGGGGCATTAAATTAATCAAAAACTTTGCTTTGATTGTATACAGAAAGGGCCCAACCTCACTCGTCGACAAGACGAGAAGATTGACTTAAGATTCCGTTTGGTCGCTCAGCTATCTCACCTAGGCAGTGAAGGAAGGGCGGTATGGGGACGGTTTCGCCTTTGCAACGCTCGAGTGCTTTAGCCAGGCATCACTCGCGGAAGCGAAATCATCAACTTCGGAATAGTTTCGAGAGCAACTACTTAGAATCTAGCTTTCGGAGTAGTGGAAAATAGCATAAAGAGGGGGTTCGGGCTATCAGGCATGAGAAAGGTAATGTACAATGGCTTGGCTGGCCTGTCTTTTTAGTTGCGGAATCGCCAACGTCCGCTAACTGTCAGGGTCAGAGCTGGACTCGTCGTGAAACTAATTCTTAGAGAAAGTGTGTTAGCCTGGACTACCACCAACTCGCTCAATGCGCGAAAAAAGCTCTTTGTTCGCGCTTCTCGAGTGAGTTGAGCTTACGAGCCAACCTTGCCTTTCAAAGTGCACCCTTGCTCTGTGGCTCTATCATCAACCGAATCGCCCGTCTCATCTGTGGTGACTGAATCAACTATTGGCTAAATCCGAAGAGTTAAAGGACCCACACCTTCCCTTCCGGAAAGGTAGGTTCCCTACAAATGAACAGACCCCAACAGAAACCTCCTCACGAGCAGCTACATATGGGCTAGGATCAACTGCTGCGGATGAAAGAGCTCTTCTCTTTTTTATCTTTCTTTGGCTGATACTGACACTGATGCTTATCCTTTATGAATCTCCAGTTGAAGCTGCTGATGCCCTAGTCGAATAGACCACTTTTGAGGAAGGCGCTACTTAGCCCTCATTTGATCGCTCTGCCGAACGAACTGATCGAGAAGGATCGTCAACCACTTCGGTAGTGGACCTGGTGGTTAGTCCTTCAGCTGAGAAAGATAGCCCGGGCGTGATCCGTGATCCCTGTTCGTTATCTAACCTTTTTTCTTCCCCACCCACCGCCCTCCATTCCTTTGCTTGATTGAATTCTTCTGAGAATCATTCCTTCCAGCGCCCTCCATTGGTCACATTCTGATTTGGGAGAAACTGGGGCTGTTGATTAGGCAATGGAATTGTTGAAATTGATAACCTTTCCGCCCTAGCCTTGGTTGGCTACATCAGACCAGAAGTCATCTCCTCCCTCAGGAGAGTCTATTTCGCCTGCACAAAACCACTAAGCTTGGTCGGTCGAATAGCAAAACCATTAGAAGGTCTTTCTTTTTCACATACGCAACAACTTATACGGGCCGGGTTGGTTAGTAGGGAAATGAAAGAAGAAGCCCTTACCTTGGCCATATCTGATTCGGGAGAAACGGGATCTGTTGGTTAGGAGGAAATATGCCTTTCCATCACATCAAACAAAGCTGCAGGCACTGCCTTCTCGACCGGATAAGCCGGCGGGCGCCGGGAGCGGCGATCGAAAAGTGTTTTTCGAACGGATTTGATCCTATGCCTCTCGATCCTTCTGATCATATGATCAAGCATAGCGCACTTTGTCTGATCTTCGAGCAGGAGTATCAAAAGCCTTCCCGGGAGCTAAATTCCTTCCTTGAAAAAGTGCCACTGGCAAACTTACCGATAGCACTGGCAAAGTTCCCGATAGAAAGAATAAAAACGAACTAATAGAACCGCCTAAGGGCGTCTCGTTTCGGGGCCTCCTGCTCGCTCCGAACCGGGCTTCAACTCAATCACTTGGACAGAGAGAGGGATTTGGCCTACCGGGGGAAAGGAGATGGAAGAAACTCGACCAACTCATCTTTGTTTCGATGAGCACTCGACCGCTCCCCTTGAACGATATTAGACACCGGACAATACGCATGAACTGCCATCAATCACTATCTCCCGGAATCGAACCTGAGAAAAGGAAGCGATAGCTGGCTCGACCAAAGGGTGTGCTGAAGGAAGCGAAGGCTCCTATCTTTATTGAATCCCCATATTGCCCGTGCCGCCCAATCTAGCTGTATATCTTAGCTCGAATTGATCTCATTCTATGGAGGACCTCTCCTTACACGGGTAGTAAACCACCCGAATGCTTCAAATTATGTTATGTAAGGCAAGTTGGTCTGGCCCAAGGGTGCGATTCTTTCTCTAATTGATATCGGGCCTTCATCTGTTTGAAGCAAGACGCCCAATCCTTCTGAGTTCTTAGCACGACATGCCGCTATCTAAATGCGGCACTGACTTTCTCGAGCCATCCTCATCAGTCTGATAAAAGTGTTTCTTCCCTTCCCATATGACAATTTGACGCTGCTATATATTTGATAGAATAGAATCGTAGTTCAAAATGTGTCCAGTTGTGGTGTTTCAAATTCCAATGCAAGCCCATCTCACCAGCTATAGCTATAGAGGTCAAAGAGGGGAAGGTGGGCTCCTAGCTTGAAGCTTTCATCGGATTAAATGAACCATCAGAAGGAGATTTATTCGAGAAAGACCGGCCAGACTCTCCATTCCGAATTCACATCCGGGGAAGAAGGGCCTGAGAAACCAGTGGGAGAGGTGGGGCTCACATCTATGAAAACCTCTTCTGATAGGGCTAGGTGGCTCTCCCTCACTGAAGGAAGGGGAATAACGGGTGGATTTCAAGTACCATATCTGGAACTCAATCTTTAGTCAACCCCGCCTTTAAACCATGCTTGACATCGATGAGTTTAGAACCACCAGCTAGGATCGGATCGGCTTACCCTACATCAAGTGCTTCCCCAACGACTTTGACGAGCTATGAGCTTGGGATAGGAAGTGCCCCCCGCTTTATATCAACACCAATTCCCATAGCTACGAATTTCATCCATTGAACAGGCCCAAACGGATGCAGGCAGTACGCGAATAGATGGAGATCCGGGTGGGATGATGGCACAGACGGACTACTTGAGGATCGGGGACTGGATGTAGAATGGAATACGCCCATCGAGACACGGCAAGCAATTGATCCATACCAGCCGGTTCCCACCGCTAGACGAGGATCGGCCCACCAGCAGGGGAATTAGGTACCGGCGAATGACCAAGGGACTGACTACCCGATAGATACAGATGCCTGGTAACGCACTACGGAAATGAAGCTGGAACCGAAAAAGTACACTACAAAAAGTGTAACACTTTTTGTAGTGTACTTTTGTACTTTTGCTTTCCTTTAGTTCAGGATTCCCTCTCTATGCCCATATCTATTTAGTAAAAAGGCTAGAAAAATAGCTCTGAGGAAGTACTATAACTTGAATCAGTATCTCAAATAGGGCGATATCAGGCCTTCTGTGCGATATCGATCTTCTGTTTATGGTAAGCGGTCTGCCCTTCCCCTTACTAGATCAAATAGGGCAATTCGTAATGCTCTCTTCCTTCCCGCCTTCCCTCTTCTGCTCTTCCTGTCCCTTTCAATTGGTCTGTCGTCTCTAAAAAATTCCCGTTCTTCCTTTCATTCAATAGATCTATTGCCCTTGTCTTTCTTGGTTAAACATGAATTCTTTTGAAAATAAATCCATTAAGAGCATATTATAATTAATCCTTAATGCACTGAAAGAGAGGGAGGACCACACCCCAACTAGGAGCTGAGCCCCTGGGGTGGGGGACTCCCGTAAATAAGGTTTGAATAGTACAGGACTGGCCTTAGCCAATTCAATACCTTCTCCTGGTGGAAATCTCTCCTCCGCCTTTGATTCTTGATCCCTCTTTTCCCAAAGGCTTGATTCCGGCCGACTGAAGACTCCTTTTCCTTTACAATGATAGAAGACTATCCTTAGTCCCCTATCTCTTAAAGGGGCTGGGAGATGCCCTCTTGAAACAATCATGATTTGTATAGGTCCCCACTCACACTATAGAAGAGCAGATGCCTTAAAAATATAGGGCTTCTCTCTATCCTTCCTTTCATCCTGGAAGGGAGGGATAAACATTGATATATGACCCCTCGCCTAAAGACAGGCCCTACTAATAGGAGGGATATCGGTAGCCAACCGCAGAAGAGGGGCTGGACTATCTATCATTACTGCCCCTCTTCAATACTCTTCTGCAGATAACAGGTCTCCCCACTTTCTCTATGAGTCTCCTCCTCCCTAAAGACAATATAGTAGTTCACCCCCTATCACGTAAGGCCTCTCCTATAAGCCCTATATTAGTCAGGGGATCAGACGAGAGAGAGGAAGTGCCTATACTATATTCGGCAGGCCTTACGTGATAGGGGGTGAAAGGGGAACAAGAATCTGACACTATAGATTGATATCCCTCATTAGGTCCTCTTCGACTATTCCTTCCTTTCCAATCCCTTCAAAGGCCTACTCTTTCCCTCGAACTGTATGCAGTAGGGTTCTCCCCCTCCCCAATAGAACTATAGATTTGTTAAGGGACTTCTGTCTGAATACTCCTTCCTGCCCATCATTCTTCCTTATCGATTCTTTATTCCCCGTCCTCCCACCTATAGATAGAAGACATAAGAGAATAGTTGACTCGGATATCGATCAAGGTATTCTTGATCGTCTACTGCAACTAAAGGCTTCATTCAGTCCTAGGCTTTCCCCTCCAGTAGGTCAAGCTATCCGGACCGGACCGGAAGAAAAGAAAGGTGATACCGATGCCCTTTAAGAGTCAAGAGTTAAGGAAGGAAGTCTATTGGAAGGCGCTTAGATCACTTCTGAAGTATTGAATTGACTAAAAAAAAACAGGGGGGATCAAAAGACCTAAGACTAAGTAGGGCTTCAATACCCAAGACTAAGTAGGGAGGGAGGGAGGGTCTCTCCTATCCGATGGGGTGGGTTGCCCAGGTAGAGAAGTTGGTAGGAGAGGAACGAATCAATCGCCTACCCCTATCAATGAAACATTGAGAAATCAATGCTTCTCTATGCCCGAGAAAAAAAAACGATCTTCCTTACCGGAGCTTGTCCCAGCATGAGTCAGGCAGTAGGATCAATCTTCCACCACTTTTTGAGCCAGAGGAATTCGATCAGTAGGCTCATCCCTCCTCAGAAGGGAATGATGTCCAGAGAAAGGAATATACATCCACCGTACCACCGTTCATTGGGGTGATCAAACCCTGGATCCGAGACTCGCTTTTAACATTCAAAAAAATGACTTGCCGAATCAAGATCTTCTTTTCCTCCCTCCAGACGGAATCGGTTCTTCGCCGGACACCACTGCTCAAATGGGAGCTGTCCCCTTTAAGAGTCAAGAGCAGTTGAGCTACTCGCGACCAGGGAGGGCCTCCTAACGAATTCACGTTTTCCGAAAGCAAAAAGCAGGGTCTTTAAAACCCCTTCATGGGCCTACCCCCATCTCAGTTAGGGCAGGAGATGTTGAAGTAGCGCATGAAGTAGTCTCTATCCCCCCTATTAGTAAGGGCGGAGCTGCAACAAGCGAGGGAACTCATTTGAATTAGGTAATTGAGTGAATGCAATCTGTGCTTTAGTGCTCCTTCTATTCCAACTGGCATAGCAAACTAAATACCGGCCGGAAGGCTTCCGAAATGTCGAGCAAGCCATTATTAGCCTTAACGAATAATTGGATCTTCTTCGGGTGGCCAACGAAGATACAACATCTGCGACGGGAGGTAGGGATGGTTTGGAGGAATTCTTGGGACAGATGGCCCTTGCCATAATTGATCGGATTGGGGATTGAAGCTGTATGAGGGAAATGAATCCACTGGTGGGGAGGCGACTAACAACTGAGAATTTCAATATGGGGTGCTTCCCCGAAATAGAATCTTTGATGCCGCCTTCCGCCATCAACTAGGGCGCTATTGGCTTTTATCCCGCCGATGCGGGAATACGACACACTTGCTCATGCTGGGACAAGACGACTTCTGGGAACACGTACAGAGCTTTAAACTGCCTTTCATAGCCCTATTACGCTCTAAAAGCCCTATGACGTTAGAGCGTAATAGGGCATATAACTATTTTTATAGTTTATTTATATCTAACACAAAGAACCTTAGACTTTTTCTGAAGCTATTTTCTTAAACCTTGCTGGAAAATAGGCTATTCAAGTCGAACTTAATGCGTTACACAAGAATGGTACTTGGTTGGGGATCTTCTTTCCATTCCTGAAGGAAAAAGAGCGATTGGGAACAAATCATTAAGTAGTTTGAGATTCACCAATTCTAACCTCTGCTCGTGAGGGGTTAATAGTTTCTGGTTAGAGGAGAAAGCAGCCTAGATAAGAATACCAAGGAGCCCCACCCAGGTAGGTATCCGAGAGGCCAATGAATGATACCGAGAAACCAAGGTCCTTTACTAATATAGGGCTCGCCCACCCCACCTTCGTCACAAGGCCGTAAGTATACCATGTTTGCTAGTTCGGCCTAGATCGGAAAGAATCTCAAAGTTCAGTATTGGGAAACATAGTTGGTACGAGATCTGGCGAAAGAGAAAATGACATGAACTCTCACTTTTGCTTTTTGAAGTTTATGTGCACTCATTTAGAAAGAGCTACCGGGAGCGAATTGAGCCCTTGAACTATATCTCCACTTGCCGGGGAATATAACCTACCCTTTTTTTTAGATAGAACACTTTTCATATTTCTCGCTCCGTTGAAACGACGGGTAAGTACCGGCGGCATACATCGAATGGTCGGGACCACCACTTGTTAGCTGGAAATATGGTCTAATAGTACGGGGAATAACTAGATAGCGTGGCGATTCATTGAATAGCATACTCCTACCCTAATTCTATTGATCGAGTGAGATGAATCGAAAGCAATACGCCATACGCACAGTAGTGGTCATTCGTAGTCGATATGTTAGTCGTCGTGTTATGACATGAAGGGGTCGTGGAAGAGTTGGGTTCGAATCCCAAAGCCCCTCTGTTTCGTACGTTTCTCTTTAGGTCGTTCCGGGAGCCATTCGAGTAAGGGGGGAATCGAGTGAGCAATAGTGATCTTCACCCTACCGTGACTGGTATCGTGTGGCTCCACTCCAACCGACGTCCTGTTGGGGACTTTTCGTTCCGGCCGTAGGGAGATGAGATCCTATTGAGGTCTACTTCCTTTTGCTTTATAGTAGAACGTCTTTATCAACTATGGCTATTGTCGTAGCGAAACTCTTCCGTTCGAATTGCCAGAGGAATCAACTTGTTTAATCAAAATACTATAGAAAGAGCTGTGGATCTCGCATTCAAGCCACACAAGAAGAGTGCGAAATCCTTAACCAAAGTAAGCCCTGAGCTCTTCTAGAACAAAACTGACGAAGCTTTATCAATAAAGTAAAGCTCGTTGTTTCATCAATAAAGAAAGGCTTGGAGATTTGTTTCGTAGAAGCACCTTCTTCCTATGTATGTATCTATCTTTACTCGCAGAGACAGTCCTCACCGGACGCTCTACTCCAACAACCATAACGGTCAGGACTACGCGACTCGATCCCTTCTGCACGAACACGGGGGCTTCGTCCGCTCCGATAGTCCTACACCACTCGACTCGAAGCCAACAAACCACTCGAGTCGAGTTGGTTAGACTCTCCATAAAGTGGAGTCCCGTTCATAAATAAAGTAAAGTCCTTTAGACAAAAGGAGCCTAGAGGTTGAGCAGACTCGAGGCCGTTCCATCAAAGATCACCTCCTTACGAGGGAGGATGCCCTAGGTGATAAAGCGGGAGTCCCTTTCACTACACGCACTACACGCCGGCCCACGAATCGAAGAGTCGGAGTCGATGAATGCAAGCTTGGCTCTTACATGCATGGCTTACGCCATAAAACCATTCCTACTTGGGATGCTATGGTCACAGCATTTCTAAGAAGATTCTTCTATAGATATTTTTTAGAAGGGAACCACGGAAGAATTCAGATTAGAAATGTTGAATACATCGGAAATGGTCAGGAAGAAGAGGAGCTGTTAGGGATAGAAAGGGACAAAGGGAAGATGAAGTCAATAAGCCTGAAGATGCTGAAAACCAAGATGAATTTGACGAAGTCTCCATTTGCTATTCTTTTGTTGATCCATTTTTGTTGATTTCACAAGCCTTGAAAGTCCCGCTTATGTTGAATTCGGAACACATGGCTCCTTATCCAGAATGGATGGAACATGTCCCATATCCCCCTGAATACCAAATCCCTCACTTTTTCCGGTTTCATGCCGGAGATGACGCATTGGCTGGCTTATTTGGTATATTTTCAACAAGAGTGTGGGGTAAGAGCTGCTGTCGAGGCTCTCTGTTGCAAACAATTTCGTTACTCGCTTATGGGAAGAACCCTTATTTGGTATGATAACTTCGCCTGGGGATCCATACCGACATGGGGAGCTATGGTGGTAGCTTTTCTCCAAGAGTTCGGAGCAAGAAAGCCCTCTCAAGGATGGAATATTCCAAATCATGAATGGAGTGACTCCGATGATGATTGGGACTTCCAATCTGAACAACACCGATGGTTCTCATACTTCTTCAGTCTCAGGGGATGTGGGGAGTGCAGCACCTGACGGCTGGACCTCTGAAGTTGATTCATTTTTTGAAGGTAGAGTCTAGTCTTATCATGCCAGATGGTTCAGATTTCTGAAGAAATAGCCAAAGTCAACCAGATGGAGTTACGATCTGGCAAGAAATTACCTCCCGTTCCAAATTATGGTCAAAATCTTGTGCAAGAGTTGTCTCAGTCTAAGAATAGATCATCCCCAAATCCTGAAAGTCCCGTCCAGGATCATGGTCTATCGCAAAATAAAAACCCTGGGGGGTATCCCTATAGACCGAGGTGCTGGGGGCACCCTCTCGAGCCAAA
The DNA here is from genome assembly GCF_043159265.1 of Tasmannia lanceolata. Classification (NCBI taxonomy): domain Eukaryota; kingdom Viridiplantae; phylum Streptophyta; class Magnoliopsida; order Canellales; family Winteraceae; genus Tasmannia; species Tasmannia lanceolata. Next base: position 43,145 of record NW_027518810.1, on the reverse strand, counting down.
ACGCAGTTACCCAACGAGGGAGACCACGAATGCTTGCTGGTCAAACATTAGCGGCTAATGGACAACATGTTCGCTATGACATATTAGCTCACCTCAAAAAGATTCCTGCACTCCTCAGCGTATACGATGCATTGAAGATGTCTGCAGAACTAAGGATGTCCCTAGTATACGCATTAACGAACCCATAGGAGTTTTCTAATGAAGTTAACCAAGTTGAGATGAGAAGTAGTAAACCAACTTATGCCGAGTGTTTGGCTTTGATCACGTTTACGGACGATTACTTGCAACCAGGACTCATTAAGCATAACAGGCCTTTGTTCATTTCAGGATACCTTAATGGATTGGAGATAACAAGAATCATGATAGATGGGGGATCGGCTGTTAATCTCCTACCTTTGAGAATGCTAAAACGTCTCGGGATTGCTATTCATCGATTGGCTCCAAGCAATCTACTTATCCAAGGATTTAACCAAAGTAGGCAGAGGTCTCCGGGCATTGTACGACTTGAATTAAAGATCGAGGAATTGGAGGATACCATAGCCCTTTATGTCATTGATGCGGAAACATCAAACAATGTTCTACTTGGGCGGCCTTGGATGCATGATAATTGTGTCGTCCCTTCTACTTATCACCAATGTTTCAAGTAAACCAAAGGTGGTGAGCAGAAGAGGGTGAAAGCAGATGCGAATCCTTTTAGCGAAGCAGAAGCGTATTACGCAGATGCTAAATTTGATTTATCCGAAGATGAAATAAATGCTACAAAGCTCAAAGAGAAAGGGATTTCGACCTCAGACGACCAATCGACCCCCATGATGCCATCAGAAGAGAGGCTATAAAATAGGTTAAGAAGTTCGGAAAGTTGAAGATTAAGCAAACAACTCCTGATACGAGGAAGGCCCCTAAAAAGCCTGCTTTCCGTTTCGTCCCAAAAAGTCACAGGAAGCATGGTGAGCCAGCCCTTATGCCAATTCAGAGAGTTCCACTTCGCTTTAAAGGATAGGGGGGGATATCTGAGTCGATAGGGCCATATTCAAAAGGGAGATAAGTGGATTGAGTGTACTTTAATGCAAAAAAATCAAAAGAACTTCAACAATTCCTCATCCCTCCGAGACATGATCATCATCCTAAAACCATCCGGATGCATCACTTGGAAATGCTTGGGCCAAAACCAACAGCTAAAGGAGATGGGAAGTTAGCTGACACAAAGGAGCTTTACTAATAGAAAGGGGCTTAAGGTATACGATGCGAAAGCTCTTCGAATGATGCAAGCAATGGGATACTCAATTGAGGAAGCCCAAGGGTTGTGCAATGGAAGAGGAATGTTAGCACCGTTTGACGCCATGTATTCTCCAGCACAAAAGAGAGCTCTCTTTGAAGATCCAGAATGCGGAAAGGTCTTTAGGCGGCCGGGCTTAGGGTGTGACGAGAAGGGTGAGGTACCCGAGCAAGATAGTCACATGTTCGAAGATGATACTAAAGTCTTCCACATTTCTGAAGAACATGATTCTGATGAGGATGACGAAGTTAAGAAAGAAAAGGAAGAAGAACTAGAGCTATTTGAACAGCACGAACAACTTTGACTCGTACTGTCTCACCAGCTACTGGATAAGCAGTCAAAGAAACTACTGCTACTGGAACAACAATAAACAGGATTTTGTTTCAATTCAATGCATCCGGCTAAGAGGAAGAGGAATAGGATCAGTCTTTTGTGAAAGTTCCCCACCCACAGTCTGACCAAGAAAACCTCCTTTCTCGATTCTGATCTCAGCCCTAAACATCGTATCGATCGTTTAGCGGCCTTCAAACGGCCTATCCGTTGCCTTTTGATTCAGAGCCTCATCAGATCTATTTTTCTACGCGCCCCAACTCTCGTAAACTCGGATTACCCGCCCCGCTTGGCTGAATTTACATTCCGACTTCTTATAGTCCAAGTAAAGGATGAGGGGTGCCCTAAATGTGTGCGGTAGCACTCCTTATTTCCATAAAATAGGAGTAGAATGAAAAGAGGCGCAAGCTTGTAATCTTCGATTTTCCGCCTTTGAAATGCACTTTTGCTCTTGTTTGATGTGACAACTCAGAAAAGCTCTTTGCCTAAGGTTTCTGTAACTAAAAAGGGGCAATCCAGTAAGTCAATGCAGTCAAGCCAGTAAGTAGGGAGGTCCAGCTTTGCAGTCTAGCGAGTCAAGGGATGAGAGCGAAGAAAGCGGTTTTTCCTCAATAGATAGGCTCAGTTCAGCTCACGAAGAAGACGAAGAGTTGTCCTCGCTTTCTTATCCCGGGCCTTACGGCACAAATGCCCATTTATATGTTGGGTGGTAGCTGTTTTCATAAGCAAAAAAGCCCGAGCAAAAGACCCCTTTGGGGTCGAGCGCCTGCTCGGGGGGTAAGATTCTATCTGAATGAGTAAGAGCTCGAACTTGAGGAATAGGTGTAAGGGCTAAAAGCAGGTGGAAAAGCTAGAAGAAGGAGTAAGAGCGTTAACGAGAAGAATAGTAAAATTTGGAGTCTTAGAATGGATCCATGAACAGAGCTAGGGGAACCTGCGCACGCAAGAGAAGTGCTACGGCCAAGAACCAAAGGAGGTCAACGACTAAGGAGCAGCCCCAGCGAAATAGAACTACGACTCAGCGTAGGGCGAAGAGATTCGCTCACAAAGGATGTGACGCACCCGTCGGCCTCAGATGGACGAGACAAAGAGCGCAACTCCTGGGGCGAGAACTCAGAGAGGTGGAGATCCGGACAAGGCGAGAGCCAAGCAGAGGGATGGAGTAGGGGAGGACTAAGGGAAGACCGGTTGGTGAAAGTAGGCACGAGTGGAAAGGCAGGTGAGGAAGCGCAGGTGTGGAAGTCGAGTCTAGTATTGTTTTCATAGGCGAGTAAGAAGCAAGCGAGAGTGCAGGCTCGCCCCGAAAGCGAGCCGGGAGCGATCAAAGGCGATAAACGCTTGATTGTATTCTTGATTGATTCAATTGATAACGAGAGATAATGGTACCCCGACTATGCCCAAGGGGGGGGGTGAAAGCGGTATCAAAGCGAGACATAAGTTGATTATCCTCGCTTAGAAAGCTATCACCGCTTTCGGATATGTGCATAGCACAGCCTCACTAGTGCGAGTCGAGTCCATATGCAACGGGACCATTAGACAAGCCGAGTAAAGAAAGCAGTATCGAATAGAGCGGGCTCAAGTACACGAGCGAGGGAGCGATCTCCATGAGGGATGAACCACAATCCAGAGGGAAAGGGAAGAGCGGCCGATCCGCCAGCGGGTGATACGCGAGCGAGACTGTCAGTGAACCAACCAAGTCAATCCCTTTCCGCTTTGCACTCTGGTTCTTGATTTATTTTTAGCCCTTTCCAGCCACGCGCGATAGCACTCCTTACCCCGTTCAAATTCCTCACCGGGCAGCCTCCCTCAACTATGCTCACATGCGTGTTTTTGGCTGTAAATGCTTTGTTCATGTTCCCGCCGTCTCTCGTGAGTTGCTATCACCCCGTGCTTCTACGTGCATCTTTCTCGGATATCCTCCTGGTCAAAAAGGATATCGTGGTTATGATCCCATCACTCGGCGATCCTTTGTCTCTCGCGATGTCACATTCATTTAGACTCTTCCATATTACTCTCCATCTTCCTTCTCACCGGCTCCATCGACATCCGCTCCTTTGCCAGTCCCCGGGTCCTATCTCCGCTCCGTTTCCGAGCCACCCACTTTTCATTTGTGCCTGCTGATCGCTTCTTCTCTGAAGCTTAGGGTTGGACGACCTCCCGACACCTCCTTTCTATTTTTTCCCATAGGTCCCTTTTCTCTCTAAAACCTGAACCTTACGTCATAGGGGCGGAAGAACGACCCGTTCGCCACTTTAGATGGAGATGGCCTATCTCCTAATCTATTCTTCCGTATCCGTTGGGCGCCACACCCAGTCAATTATTAAGCACCTAGTGCCTTAGGGTGAAAGAGGGGTGAGTGATTCGGCATTATTTCACAGGCAAGTTCAGTCGGGATCCCTTAATTAAGAAAGAGGTCTTCCGACTGAACGATCGGCGGGGCGTCGTTTACCTTCTCTCTCTATCTATAAGAAAGGCAGAAAGAAAAGTGAGGGCTAGCTATAATCCGCACCTCCACCCCTAGCCATAGAAACATCTCCCACAGTTTTGTTGCTTCATCGACTGACAGTTTTGATGAAGATGGAGAGATTTCAGCTTCTTCCGCCTGTTTCTATGAAGAGAGAGAAGTGAAGCCTAGCAAGGAGCCAGGGAAAGATACTAAATAGTGTACTGAGTAGAAAGGAATGTGTTCCTTCCTTTCCTTACTTACTTACTTTCATTTTGATCTATCTAAAGAACGTCTATAGAAGACCCGGGTTAGCCAGACGTACGTCAACGCATATTAGCAGCGCTCAACGTGTCTATCTTTTTGATCACCTCATAATTCACAACATTATATTTCATCCGATCATTTTTCTTTTCCTTCCATATTTATGCCGAGCTATTACCCAAGGCAATAAATAGGTCTGTTCCCACTATCCAAGGATTTACTTGGACCATCACAGAGAGAGGATAGGATTTGTTGACTTTGGTGTGTGTGTGTGGTCGTTCGACATGCTTTTGGCTGCTCGACTACTAGTTGCTTGGCATGCTTTTGTCCACTTGGTGTGCTTCCGTATGCTTGTGGGGCATTTTTTTGCTTGGGGTCATGCCGGTTTCCACTAGTCTATTAGTTTAAGAAAGTCGTCAAGTGGACAATTGATTTGTCTCTCTCCCAACCGAACTACCACAACGTTTAGGGTCAAACTTATGTGAACCAATTGAGAAGAAGTATAGGAGGGGTTTAGAGGCTTATAGGCTTATAGGGCACTTCTTGCTTGCTTACTTGACTGAATTAGAGGTTAGAGGATTCCGTCTCGACGGAACGGCGAGGAGGAGCTGCTGATCTGCGAGGTTCTGCGGGCCTTGAGGAGATTGGTTAACTTATAGGAATTCCAGGCCCCTTGGTTTATAGTTGATGCGCTTCACTATTCATTCTATAGGGCGAGTCGCTTCCGCTTCCTTCCCCTCTTTCTTGCTTGTAGGTTGGCTATTTGTCAGCACAGGTTTGGCGCGTTCGGAAGCCAGAAGACGGAAGCCAAAGGAGTCGGGTCGACAAGAGGTTCCATTAATCACTGGCCGTTTTGACCTTAGCAATTGTTGGCCTTTGGAGCAACTCGATTCATTTCCTAGATCTCTTTAGGAGATACCAATGACCATAGATGGAACAACCTAATAGAAGGGTGGATTGCCTTTCGTCCCCAGTACTCTCCATGGGCGGGGGTCATCCCGCTGTTTCCTTTCTGCTATCTACATTGAGGGGCCTTTCGGGACTCCTATCATTTTAGAGCTCAAACTTGAATCAGCAAGCTCTGCATCAGCAATGCAGTTTATCCAACGAGAAACTTGATCTAAATCCTTGTTGCCTAAGGGGCACCCGAACGAACAAAATGTTTCATTGAATCGTACGCTCCTATTTTTTTATTTTTTCAACAACTGTAACCTAAACCTCCTTTAGGAGTCTTCCTTCAGGTTGTGAGGCTTCGCCGCCTTTAAGGACTGTAAACGAACATAGGCCCTCGCCGACTGAGAGCCACGTCGTAGGGGGCCCCGCCATACTATT
>NW_027518810.1:20000-27500 GCF_043159265.1 Tasmannia lanceolata | reverse complement strand
TCAGACCTCAAAAGGTCTATCATTACTCCCCGCAGATACGGATTCTGAGGCCGTCCTCGACCAAGCCACCATTCAAGTGGCATTTTAGACTTAGAGAACATAGCATGAATACGCTGAAAATGAACTGAACGAGTATGATCTAGGCGAGATAGAACTTTGAAACCGGCACCCCCTATCCTAGCAAGAGTTGAAAATCTCTTGACAGGGTATCTATGGGCAATGCCCATTAGACCATAAGGATGAAACCAATTTTTAAGAGCTTTACAAGAGATTGGAGATAAATCGGTAGTAAGCCGATTTACCCGAAACCGCTTAGCAAACTCACCTGCTCCGGTAGAAGAAATCAATGATTTTTGATAAGAGATCTCGACACCGAGATCCTCTAATACCTGATAATAAACTTGGGCAACTCGCTCATCAGCTATAATCACATCATCACCTAGGATCGCATACTTCCTAAATTTGCATCCGGGTGTAACCTGCTCTGCACAATACCACACCAAAATATGGTGCGATAAAGAAAACAGAGGCCAAGACGAGTAATAGCCAAGCGGCTGTCCTGCTATAAAACGGATGGGGGCCTTTCGCTTCCTAACGAAGGGTACCTCAAACAGATTAGTAGCCAGTGCGGTATTAACAACACTGGACGCAAAGGACCGATCGAAGAGATGCTGCATGATTTCAAACAACAACAGAAGAGGCCACCTATCGGTAGCACTTTTCAAGTCGAATGAATACACGGTAGACATCCCTTGTAACAAATCAAGAGGTCGACTTTGATTGAAGGTCCCATCCTGTGGGATCCGATCAAGAACCGACATCAACCAATCATGGACTGGTTTCAACAATTGTTGATTGATATAGTTACTAATGGCAAATATTCGCCTTTTCCCTCCCCCTTCTATCACCTGACCCAGCTTACCACCAACGAAAGGCACCTCCATCATCTCACAAGTAGGGAGCACCGGACCCACCGATTTCTCAAAGAAGTCAAGGTCCCGACCCGTGAAAATCTTGTTGTTGCCATCGAAGGCGTAACGAATTAGGTCAACCCAAAGCGGACCCGAGTTCCACTGCTTCCCATAACTATTAACAAACTGAAGAAGGGAGCCGTAGGCTGCCAACTCGAAATGGACCACCGGAAAGATCGATCGGACATGAGTCCTTTCGACCTTACCACGGTGAACCCGTTCTAGAAGATCCTGTCTGGTCAGACGGAATAGGTACGACGTTGGAACCGCCTTCCAGGTAGGTCTCCACGAAATACCCTGGTGAAGGGGCAATCGTGAAAGCCAGGGCATGTACCGCTGAACACACTGTGTGATCGAGGTTTTAATCCGACCAACACAGCGGGTTACAGCATCAGGATTTCTCCATGGGGATATAATGGATGCTAAAGTGTTCTTTCGTATCGGTGGTGCGAGCTCGACCACTCGATAAATAAAAAAAAAGAAGGACAGATACATCCTAACTAAAGTATCCGCTTTTGAGTCTTTCCTGTAAATCATCCGACGATGGAATTGCACATTCATCTTCCTCTAATTTGAATGAAGATCCTTTTGTTTGAATAAGCTATTAAGGTGCCGAGGACACTAGTAGATGCCCAGAAAGAGCTGTGAGGGAGAACTCCTCTTTCATAAGATAAGACGATTTTCAACAGACGAGATCAGATCGTAGAATAGAGAAGGATTTGCTGCCGCTACTGAATCAGAAGTAGCTGCTTAGGTTGCATATATCAGAATAGGAGTCATGCGGAATCGAACTCACTATAAGGCGGCATTGATTTCTCGATTGGGAGGGAGGCGAGCGGAGTGAGGTTGGAGAAAGTGACTATCTCCACCACCGAGGAGCAAATGATGAATAGAACTGGAATGACTGCCGAGCGAATAAACGATTGATTCTATTCTCTGCGATCCGCCAGGTGAAGATGGACTCCCCCACCGCCGATGAGCGATGATGACACCAGTGCCCAGCAAGCAAGCGAGTAAAGTTGCCCCTTTCTCTTGGCTTTCCGTCAAAAGGTGGAGCCCGCCTTAGTAATGATGGCGCATATTTCTATCAATCGATTGGTTCGTTTCTACGTGTATAGGAAGACTGGCAAATCTAAGGGCCCTATTTGCAGCTAGCTATTGGTTTGTTGCAACAATGCTTTCGTGGACCCGATCGATCGAAGCCCAAACCCGAGAGTCTGTTTCCGCGCATTATAAGATACTCGTGCCCCAGAACCTCCAACTAGTAGGGCCAATTCAGGCGTGAGTCTTGTCCCCAGCCTTGGCGCAAAGGGATGAGTGCATAAAGAGGTGTGAGTTGTTCCCCGATACCCCTGCTTAAAGGGGTGAGTGCATAAATGCCCGTTAGTAGAGCATGCCATCGATGAAGTAGAGCTTGAATAATGGTAGTAGGAGGTTTGCCCACTTGCGGATATGAGTGCGAGCAGAGATTGAAGTAGGGAACATGGAGAAGAAAGCTGCCTTCATAGATAGATAGATTGACTGACAAGCTCCCCTCCCTTTTAAGTGTGGCTTCCTTTGGCTGGAGCAATCATCCGCTAATCAGATGTTCTCATTAGAGTGGGGAAGGCGTGAGTGGACTTTCGATTCCCATTCTTGAGCATAACCGAGCATAACCTGGCTTAAGTGAGTCTTGCCCTCTGCCCGTGGAATGTCCCCTTTTTAAGTCCGCAAGAAAGCAAGCTGAAGCTCATTTGGCTATTTCCCTCCAACTAATGGTAGTCAATCCCACCTTATGAACTTCTCGTCCTTCTCTGACCCGATGCTGGAGAAACAGAGGTAGAAAGGCTCGTAGCTCCCTACTTCAGTCTCGTTTCCAGTTTTTCAATTGATAAGAGTCGGTTTATAGAAAGATGCCTACTTGAAAGGTGGCCTAGCTCGATTGGAATTGGTTGGCTAATCGCCTTCTCTGCCTACTATGACCGGGTGTGCTTTTTGTTTCACCCATTCGATAGAAGAATCCGCTAGCAAGCGGGAGAGCAAAGAGGAATTTCAGCATTTTATTACATTATGTATGAAAGCGATCTCATGGATTTGGTGTGGCTTTGGCTAGAGCAATCCAACATCCACTAATCGTACAGATGTTCTCATCCGCTAATCATATCCGCTCGGGTTCCGTAACCTAGAGAAGGGAGTGCGGCCTTCCCAGATCGATTTATGCTAAAGATGCATGTGGTGAGCGCGTCATCATTAGGGTGTGAGTACCCCGATGCCTGATAGAGAATAGTAGAAGCGTAGGTGTAGAAAGCTGCCGGGCCTGCCTCACGGGCAAAATAGGCTATTTCCCGATTATGGAGAAATGCACTTGCTGCTCTCTCTGATGAGTGCATTTCCGCGCTTTCTAACGGGCGGGGGATAACCGAGTCAATGATGCAAACTCCTAAGGGGTGATACACGCTGATAATACCGACCCTAAGGCTGGCTGGCAAGCGTCAAAGGGGAGTTCCTCAACCTCAAATCTGGATTGGGTCATTAGAGCAGCAAAGAGGCTATTTCAGAAAGAAGTTTCTCCAAGGCCCACACTATTGACGAGGGCCTCTATTATCTGGTCTCATCTCATTAATAAGAAAGCTGCCTTTCGGATAAGAGATTGATTTACAAGTTCCCACTCAATTGATTCATCGCTGTCTCCGGCGCTTCTCTGTCTACTATGGGGAAGGTGTGAATCCTGTCTTCTTTGAACAGCAATCGCGTAATCATTATCGCCTGTTATTGTCGGGTTTGGCTAGCCCATTTCCTTTAAGTATAAACTAGAGTTGTGAGTTTGCTAGAACAGGGCTTTTTTATTAGGAAAACCTATGAAAAGTGAACCGGATATCCCCAGGATTTTTGACTACTATACTACAACCTCTGCTCCTGACCTACCAAGCGCTAAGCGTACCTACATTAATATACTTTCAGACATAGCTCCAGATGGTGTTCATTCTAGTGCTTTTGCAACTGATTATGAAACTAATTTCGAAGTATAGGGAGGTGGGTTTAAAGACGGAAAGGAAGAAAAAAGCTCAACGCGCGCCAGAGACTGATGAGGCATAGGATGGATCCGCTTCAACCGGAATCGTTGCCCGACCAACTGTTCATTCTGTCTTTACCTCATTCGCTGGGGAGTTTCGAGCTCTGTCCCTATCTGAAGCACAGGGAGACCCCGTTCCATCGGTTGATACTTAATAAGATAAATAGGTTCCTAGACAAAGTGCATCCGCCGAAGCAGCAACAAGAGACGAAGCATCGGGTCCTGGATAAGATGCAGTAGAGAACAGCACTGCAAAGAAGCGCGCAAGCAACTTCGATTCGCTTTCCATCGGATAGGCAAAGATTGATTTCAAGTATACCGCGATGAGAAAGCAATATAGGCCAGCCGGAAACGGAACAAATGCTGCTGCTGCTTCTGAGTTCGCATGACTTCGCTCTCGTTGTGCGTGGACTTCCTAATCGAACTAAGATTGATCGGGCGGGCTGTTGGCTCAGAGAAGGTTTGCTCGGGGAAGGAATAAAAAAAAGCTTTTAAGGCTGAAGAATAAAGGCATTATTTTCCATGGGAGGGGAAGCTAAAGTAAGCGACTCAGAAGGGTCAGGTAGTTTTATATCTCAGACTGCGCATGGAGTCCAAGTGATAAGGCATCGGTTTTTGGAGCGGAACAAGTGCCTTAGATACGAAGTCCAATCAAATCAGTGACAATCGTTCGAATGCGTTATCGGAAATCGTCGCACCAGATCGTAACGCGGCATCGTAGCTTCCTGCCTCGCGCCAGCCCCGGTCTTGTGGTCTTTCCTTTCGGTGATGTCCATTTTCACCTAACGCGCGGTCGGCACGAGCATGATCGTTATCTACAAAATGATTCGCTCCAAAGCGTGCAACATAACATGATCTTTTTTGAAGCAAGGGCCCCTTCTGCCTTTAGGGCTTTCCCAAGGGGTCTAATTCAGTGCTTCTTAGGATATGGCCTTCCTCAGCAAAGAGATCCGCTTCCTAAGATGGCCCTTCCCAGCTCTATGCTTAAGACAAAGCTGCTCTCTAAGGCTTTCCAGCGCCAGACACATACCTAGCTCACACCTTAACTGAAGGAAGGTGCTCCACAAGACTGGCTTCGCCGCCCTCCCGGCTCCCGATTTTAAGTGAAGATGTTTTCCTGTTCAAGTGTGGGACTTATGCAAGTTTTTATTAAAAGAAATCGTTGAAATGGAAAGGCCGAGATGGAAAGAGTGAATGAAACTGAAACCTAAAGATAGGGTGTCTGCAATTATTGAAGAGATTAAGCATAGGTCGAGCTGCCTTCCCTCATCTCTCTATCGAGAATGGGGAATAGAAGGAAGACTCCACTCTCCATGAAGAAAAGGTCCGTAACGCGGGGCTTTCATTAGCCAAAAACTGGAATTTCGGGTCTCTTCTCAGGTATTACGACCAGGAAAAAGATCGAAAATAGGCATTATTTTGAACATCTCAAATGATAAGATAAATAGGATGCTTGTTAGGACTAGGGGCTCGCCCTTCCGTCTTTCTTTCTCTAAAACGAGAAGGGCATATATATAAATAATGCCATATATATATATATATATTTATAATTTGTTGGCTCACTATCGCCCCTCTGTTACAGCCTGCGCCCCGAAAGCTCGCACAAGTTGAGCCTCGCTGCCACACCAGGTCATCAAGCTTTTGGTGAAGTTTTCACGCTGCTCATTTAAGTTGACAGGCCTGTACCCACTTGAGAAGGGCTCTATCAGAGAGAGCTCTTGTCACACAGCTATAAGACACCTTGAGAGGAGGCCTAGACGTAGAAGACAAAGGAGACCTTGTCGGTAGGGTCCTTATGTCTCTCAAAGGACTGACAACGCGTAGTAAAAGGCAAGCCGCGTATGGATTGATCCCGGATTCTGTTCCTTTTTCTTGGTCTTCTATCTCACAACTTTCACTTCTTGAGCCGACCCCGGCTTTCATTCCTGCCTTTATTCTACTTATGCTATATGCTATTCTACTGAGCTAGCCACTCCTGAACTCGGATACTCCTCAATTCAGGAACCAGAGAGCTAGCCAACCACTGAACCGATAGACAGATAAAAGGACGTTAGCCCCCTGCCCTCTCTAGGGTTATCTTGCAACAAAAACCAAAAGGTCATGGGGACACCAGAATCTCTAGCAGACCTTGCACTAGACCTAAAGAGGAAATACCTAACCTCACCTCTCCTTTATCAGGTGTGATTCCGCTGTTGGGCTTGTATGTAGCGAGCGAGTGGAAAGTAAAGTGGATAAGTAAAGCCTCTCAACGTCTTTAGGGCTTTTTCAATTTGGCTAGAATTTGAGTCACCTTAACTTTCTCATTTTTAAAAAATGGTAAGCCGGGTCAAGCAAGTACTTTTTCTATTAGTGGTGATAGCCTGTTTAGATAAATTAAGATAGGTAAAGTGAAAGACTCTTTCGGGTGTAAGACCTAGCCTTGTGAGTAGAAAGAGAAACCCACTTCTTTTCCGGGAATCGCTAATGAAAGTGAAGGAAGTAAAAAAGTGCAAGTGGTTGATTGACAAACTATTATGGTAAGCACAGGTTCTTATTGTTCCTAAAGCTCTGGACCTCGAAGTCCCTATCACGTAAGGCGTTTGATCAGGCGCCTACTCCTCGAACTTCCATTTCAATGTGTCTTTCCCAAAATCTTAGGTATGCCTTTTCCTGGTAAGAAGTAATGGGAAAGTAGATAGGGAAATCTAGGGTTCAATGTCCCTATGTAGAAGAAAGGGGCAGGCGTGTTGTCAATTTGATCTTTCCGGTATTTCTCGGTATAAGATCAATCAATCTTTCTTCTCTTTGTTCTCATGTCCCTGAGCGAAGGGGGCCCGTCTATCAATAGAAGGTGCGGCTAGCTTCACAGAAGAGTAATCCCGAATTGGCCATTCTTCTTTCTTGGTTTCCGTTCCCCTGCCACCTTCAATCCGTCCGCTGGGAATGATTCAAGCAATGCAGGTGAAGAAGGGAGGGACTACAAGCTTGAGTGCTATCTCTCCGAAGTGAAATCCTTGTATTAGTAGTCACTAGGAAGCCTTCCCCCTCGCTAGAGGAAGCCCCATAGCAAGTGAGCGACCAGTTCTTCACTCTCTGTCCCGTCTGAGTTTAGTTCGTCTCTCTGGAGTATTAGATCCCATTTCAAGCCCGAGCCATCTAGTTCTTCTTTTCTTCTTTTTCATTCTCGTTGTGGACAGTAAATCGGGATAGCTGGAGTGATCAATCAAGCGAGTTGCCGCCTCCCTCGCTCGGGCAATCAAACAGCCTGCGAGATTCAAGTGCTGCTCCATTCGAGTTTAGGAAATTCTCTTCGTTAGACATGGGAAATTCAAAATAAGGAGCTAGATTGCGTGCTGGAAGAACCAGCTAAGCAGGAGGCCGGGCAGACATAGATCTCGTTTCTCCCTCTTTGATTGCTCGAAGAACAGCCAGCGAGATTAGCATCTTACCTCTTAAGTAAGGCCGCTCAGCAGCATTTCTTTCTCTTCTCGCAAGTTC
>NW_027518810.1:15000-17500 GCF_043159265.1 Tasmannia lanceolata | reverse complement strand
TTGGGTTGGTGTTCAGTGTACCTTACTGTATCGAAATCGAAAAGAATGCATAGCATTCTATTCTCCCATCATACTTTTGTTGGAAAAAGCCACGCCCCTATCACGCCCTTACGTTTATGGCGGGCAAAAAAAGTCTCTCTATTTTCTCTTTAGGGAGCAGCACAGTCTTTTCATGCACCAAACCACATGATTGTTCTAGAATGGCTATTCCTCATCCTCACAATCGTCGCTCCTTGTGATGCTGCGGAACCATGGCAATTAGGATCTCAAGACGCAGCCACACCTATGATGCTAGGAATAATAGACTTGCATCACGATATCCTGTTCTTCCTCATTCTGATTTTGGTTTTCGTATCACGGATGTTGGTTCGCACTTTATGGCATTTCCACTATCAAACGAATCCAATCCCTAAAAGGATTGTTCATGGAACTACTATAGAGATTATTCGGACCATATTTCCTAGTATCATCCCGATGTTCATTGCTATACCTTCATTTGCTCTGTTATACTCAATGGACGAGGTAGTAGTAGATCCAGCCATTACTATCAAAGCTATTGGACATCAATGGTATCGGAGTGCGCCTCTTCACGAGGGTGATGAAAGTGCAACGAAATGTACCGGTGGTTCGCGAAGCATCTGGCTTACCGGTAATCTCCCATTCCCGTCGTCGAGAGACTATAAGAACTATAGCATGCCAGAAACGGGGAGTTGGGGTGGTTAGACCTATACCCCGAAATGCTCCCAGCATTAGAAGCCTATGGTTCCATTCTTGTTGTTGCTGGAGGTACACATCCCTCTTCTCGGTGTGGAGCGATATACGAGAAATAGATGCTCAGCCTGCAATGTCCGATAACGGCGCTGAAGTAGTGAATCTATCGGCACCACAGCAGTGGCATACAACTTTGGACCTAACGGCCGGCCCCGTCACCTTTCGGAATGGGGGATCCCCGTTGGCAACAACCACGGTAGTAGTTGCGGAACTACTGGGCCGGGAGAGGACAACCTGTTGTTCCTGCTCCTCTTTCTTCGCTTCGGGGACGGAGGTCCTACGGTAGGTAACAGCAGGCACAAGCACTTGACCGAAGGGGACCAGCGCTTCTACTCCTCCACCGAGGAGCCGTTCGCAGCGAGAAGCAAGGGATGTAGTGAACGGTGGGAGGTCAAAGAGAATTGACCTATTCATAGAGTGATCCTATGATCGATATAGGATATAGACTCTTTCCTTATTATTGATATAATCTAAATCATCTTTTTCTTTCGAAAGAAAGACATATACCTATCTATCTCTTCTGGAGATACATCGATCCATGTCGGAGAAATCTCTGGATTCATTGGTAAATGTGGTCCAGTCTAGTCTATCCTTTGTCATTCAATAGGGTCTACCGTTACTCCGGGGCAAGACTGGACAATTCTACTCGAGACGTGATCGGTCTGAATGACTTTTTTTGGGTTTCATGAATGAAAAAAAGATGAGTACGCGCGCCTGACTAATAGGGGCGCAACGGCAACACTTGTACTATACTAATAAGGGCTAATAGGGCGGCCCCCCCCCATTAGTAAGTGAAGTTCGCTTGCTGCTTGCTCCTTTCAGGAATGGAATGAATAGGGCCGACTCACTATGTTGTATGTCTCCTTTCCAGTCAGGGGCGAGGGAGTCGTACGAGAAGCGATCGGAATGCCCTAATGCGAGTGACCGAAAGGGTTTCGAGTGGAAGCTCGCACCTCCCCGCCCCGCTCAATCAATCGCGGTATCACCTGGCTCCGGGCTCCGACGATCTGGACCATACTCAAACAAAACCGAAACCACTTCTGATAGACTTGTACTAGAAACTAGCGGTGAACAACGGAGCGCTCCGCCCCGTCCCTCCGACCCGAACCTCACCTCCTGAAGAAAAGGGAATTGAAACTGGGATCAAGCGGAGATAGAACCAGAATCACCCACCGGCCGGTTAGTTGATTTTCACATGCATTCTGGTGAGAAAAAAAAAAAAAGAAGTACGCGAAAGGGGGAGCGGTCCGTCCGCTGGAATGAGCAGTAGTAGGATCTTGGAAGCTCAGCTCACGTCCGAACAGGTCTTGAGCGCCTCGCAACTGACTTGCTGCAGCGAAAAAATAAGAAAAAAAAGCAAAAAGAAGGGTGACTACTTACTAAGAGGGGGGGGTGGGACCAGCTGGCATAATGCACGCTGGAACGTGGGAATTCGAGGTCTCATGAACGACTACTATACAATACTACTACTTTGTTTTTGTTTTGTTCGTGGACAAACGATTTCCGGTCAGGCCTATGGATGGATCCTTTTAGATCTACGGGCCGGCCGGCCCCGGCCGTTCACATGAGCATAGGGAATCTATACTCGAGCGTTCGCCTTACTAATAGGGCCCCTGACAGGATAGGTGAGGAATCACTCTTGATCTGATCTATTGGGGCCTACAACTTCGCCGAGCCGACTAGCATCCCTTTCCACTGCGCATTTATCGAACAAAGAAGACGACTATAG
>NW_027518810.1:0-10000 GCF_043159265.1 Tasmannia lanceolata | reverse complement strand
AGGGTAAAACGGGTATATTCTCGCTCGTTATTTTAGCCAACACCGAATCTTGCGATTTGTTCAAATCATCTTTGAAGTCTTCCATCACCAGCAAAAGTCAACCACCTTCTTAAACCTCTAAGATGAACATAACAAGAAAAAGCCTAATACTGTATCTGGCTTGTGGGAGCTGCAGATATTATATATCATAAGGGAAAATACACTCGCACTAGTGCCAGGCAGTCTCACAGTTCAGATAAGCGTGGGACCGGCAATGGGTCTGCTTCTATTAATATATTTTCTAAGGGGGCGGAGGAGATAGTTGAGACATAATAGGCTACAGGGACGATCTCATGCGGCGTCATACCTATCCGAGACTCGCTCTGCACTTGGATTATACATCATAGGTCCCCAGAGAATCGATAGCCCATGGGGAGGTGAATCTTGTGTTGTAGAAGCTATCTACAAGGGGAAGGGGATCAAGTCTTCCGCCAGGCAATCAGAGGTTGAAGAGGCAGAAAATATAGGTTCAAGTTAGGTATCTGCTATGCTTAAGAAGGTGGAATGTGCCGTTGGGTCCATTCACTAATGCTCGATCTCCCTATTGAGATGTGAGTTGCTTGAGGTCCGTTTCTTGTCTAATCAGAATAATTCTGCACTTCGATTTAGCTCGTCAAAGTCCCAAGAGAATCGATACACTTGGCTAGGGAATTCTTGCCCTATTGTGTGTGCTCCAAAGGCTTTCCCTTTTCTTTCTACTCAACCTTGACTGCCTGCACGACTTGCTCACTCACGTGTTGATCGAAAACGGATCTCCCCTCAATTATATGATTAAAGCAAACTTCCATCACCGGATGCAGGAAGTCCAAAGCGCTTATAGCCGATTACTTACATTTACTAAATTTACCGTGACTTCATTTGCCAAAGATAGTGGGAGGGGGTCGATCCGGAGACATTACATGCTGGAAAACGGATCTATTCAATCAGCCTTGATAGAAAGCAAAACCCCTCCCCTATAATAAGGACAAACACTTTGTTTCGAGAGTCACCCCAGACATTTGTCGGAGAAGCCTTCCTTACATAAGTAGATTCAGACGACCGTGGACAGATCAATAAGAATGTGAGAAGGACGATGACATCCGCCCCAACTTCACCATAAGGTTCGACCGGCCCCCTAGGACTAGTAGAGCTGACCGGAAGTTCCCCCTATCTAGAGCAGGCCAGAAGTCCGACCCTACATAGAAGGTTGAATAGGATCAGGATGAACAGGTGCCCTTCAGAACTACTTTTGAAAGCGCAGTCGTGAACCAATGCCCAAAAGTGGAACTGCCAAAACCGAGAACTCAGTCACGCGTCTGGTAACCAGTTGAGATCGGGCTACGGCCTCTTGTCCTTAACAAAGGAAATGGAACGGAATCCTTTTCTTCCTTTTTCCGTTCGAGAGACTCAACTAAGGCACATCCCATGCTGTGCCACCCAAAGCGCTTTCGCCGGCTCAAGACAGTTCCATCGCGAAACTCTCTCCCCTTCTTTTCCTTCTGTTATGACAAAGCCTTTTCTTGCCGGCCTTCTTTCCCATTCCAGCGGCTTGTTCGCTCGTAGATGCCTCATCGTTCTCAACATGTATGTTTCCTTTGCTGATCCGGTCTTGAATAGTTTGTTTGAGTGTTGGTGCCATGCCCTCCAATTCCATGGTACTTCACAAGTAGTCATTCGTATTGCACCATCTCGGTTTAGGCCGAAGAAGGAAGGTTTCGTTTTCCCGCCCGTTCTACTCGCCCTTTCCGTCCAAAAAAGACGGATTCGAAGGTTTTTCCCAGGTTAGAGAACTTTCCCCGCTGTCCTTCTTTCAGCCGGTCCTAACTCTTCCTTCTCTTCTGGTTAATCCTATGAATCGGTAATCGGATCGGCAACAGGGTGGTCGTAGATCACTGGGTTCAATTCCTTGATTCCTAAAATATGGATGAATTCCTTCGATGCTTGCTCGGAGCGGGGTCGACCTTGGTATCGAATAACCTTTCGAGCCTTCCCAAATGGATCTCTATCCTCCTTTGAAACCAATAGAAGTTCTGTTTCATAACCCCTGGTCGGATCGATAGGAGAAGAATAGGACTCTTTCCCAGTATCATAACCTGTCGATGGGAGGAGAATGAAACCATTAGTGGAAAGATCTGTTGTTCGATCTGCATTTTTAGGGGGCGATGAAAAAAAGAGAGTCTCGTTAATTCTCCTGGCCTTTCGAATGAAACACATGTTATAAAATATCCGGGCCGGGTCCTGGGTCCAACAGCCAGATCGATTACGAGTCATCCCCTAGCCCTCGAATCCAACTCAGTCGGGTGGTGAAAACCCCTCAACTATAGATGTTGGGATTGGCCTCAGACGGGTCGGTCCGTTGGCAGCGGGAGAAATAGGGGATCGGGGGCAAATGAGTCCCTAGAGCCTCTTTCTGCTGGGTGAAGAATTAACACTCAACAGCTAGGTTGAGGGCCGAAAGAAGAAGATGGACCGTTAGGTTCAGGACCGGGAGAACGCATTAGATAAAAAAGTTGATGCTAACATTCGAGTGGGAATGGGAACGAAGGAAAAAAAGTCTTTAGTGGCCGGCTAAACCACGTGACTGGTCCTATACGCGCCCAGCCCATCACCAATGTTCTTTGAGAAATTGGGTGGGGGAACTTCCATGACGAATCGAACCTTCTACCCGCTGCCTAACCCAATACCCATCTTGTTGTTATGAAATGAGGCTATCATGCATGATGTGTAACCCCGACATTGGAGTAGGATTATGTTGAGCCATTCGAGGAGTAGGCGGGGAAGCAATACCTAACTATCTTTTTTCTATGGGGAGCCGCTGCTTTCGGGAATGATACGTGATAGCCCGCCCTTTTCTTAATAGGAATAGCCATGTCGAGTAATAGCCACCTACATGCTACTAATGCGCATGTCAGTGCTATAGATATATGCTTTCTACCACTCTATTCTATATACTAACTCACTAGACGGGAGAAGTGCAATCGGGTCCAGGGCCGGGTCGAGCGGCCCTCTTTCTTATTTATTATAAGCGATAAAAAAGGTTTTCCGATTGGGTTGCCGGAGAGGATTCGTTTTGGATGGGTGCTCCAGATGGCGAAATGCAGCAGGGAAGGATACGTAGGTAAATCATTCGTGCCTACTATTCTATCCGAAGTGACTTCTCCCCCGTCGGCTCGCCGCGATGAGGCACATCTTTTTATGATGAACGGCTGACAAATAAGATAAAAAACAAAACAGGAACAAGCACATACGCAAAGGAGATCCCTGAAGCACCACCACGAACGCTACCGCGCGTCCGCCTGCGGTGCGGTAAGCTAGCCTTCTTTAGCATAATAACACGCTGGCGAGAGGTCATATTCTGACTAGAAAAACACGCAATAGCTAGGAATAGGAAAGGAGGCGGATTAGTGAGGAATATATCATAACAATCTCAAGAATTGCTTTGCTTCTGTTGAGGGCATTACGGGCCGACTACAAGAAGCAAAGCTTCGTAGACTCGACAAGGTGGAAAAACTGGTAAGGTTTCTGAAGCTTAGGAGAGGAGACAGGTTAACTAGAAGGCAAGGTAGGACTTGAAAATAAGGCTGGACGAATAACAGTAAGAATGAACACTTGATGAAAAATCCTCTAACGCGGGGGGTGCAAAAGACCTTTTTTCTAAGGCCGTAGATACCACTGAATACGCGAGGACCAGGGAAGGGCAAGCAAGCGGTTGATAAGATGGATAAGAAACGTAGATCCAGTTATAATCTTAGTAAAGCAACCTTTCGCATAGAACCAGCGCTTAGTAAGCTAAGGCTAAAACCCCTTGTGTGAAGCATATGGGTAAGAAGGAATCAATATCTCGACATAAGCCAAGAGGCAAGTGTAGATAAGATAAAAAATGGATTGAAGGTAAGATAGACGAAACCAGCAAGACGTAATAGGCTAGCGCGGCGCATGCGCTTTACTTCTTTCTGAGTATCCCGGTGCAGGAGAAGATAAGAAAGGGCGGGCTGCAGTAGGAGATGGAGGCGTTCAGAGGCTTGCGAATGATCTACCAGGATCGGGCGGCCGAGGCGGAGAGCTGTTGGGAGGATTGTTGGACGAAGGAGGCTCGAGAGACCATGGAACCCTAATCGCAGAGAAGAGTCCCTCCTTGGTTTGATCCGCGGTTTGAATCTTCTATTGCACCGCTTTGGATCTCTCTCCCAAACCTTCCCCTTAATTTCTTCAATCCAGACTACCTTTAATCTATTGCAGGGGTGATAGGTAGGGTTTTGAGATTTGATGGCCCAACGATAGCCCAAACCAGCCCAACGTCACCACTAACCCTCTACCGCAGCACGCCGTCCCTCCGCCTGCCAACATCAACGCCATCTTTGACGGCCAGCCCGCCCTGGACCCCCGTCAGTTCATCCACCCATTACCCGCCATAAACACCCTTCAACCTGCCTACCAGCCATCTCCTTCAACCCCATACATCCTCTCTCCGCCCTCCGAGCCTGAAACCGCTACCGCCATCTCCCCAGACTACTACGTCATGTCCCCAGAACCTTACCTGGCCTCACCAGACCCGACCCCCTTTCCGGAAACTGATGTGCCTGTGCCCGACCAATATGGCTCCATGATGCAATGCGATGAAGTCCGGCACATGACGAGGGGAGGAAGACTGTTCAAGCCCCCTGAGCTAAGAGACGAGAATCCTGCGGCCCGAGTCAGAGGCGAGGTGCAACCGCCAGTCCAGCCTTTGCCCGAGGAAGACCCCGTCATCCGCCAGTTGAAGAAGACCCATGCCCAAATCTCTGTCTGGGGCCTGCTCATGGCCTCTCCCAAGCATAGGGAGGCGGTGCTGAAAGAGCTTAACCGCGCCCAGGTCTCCTTAGACACCACTCCAGATCGGTTGGCAGCTATCATGGGGATTTCAGCCTCGCCTTCCGCCATCACATTCTCCAATGATGACCTCCCTCCGGACGGAAGCACGCACCTCCGGCCCCTGTACCTTACTCTCGACTGCAACAACTAGAGGGTAGCGGCGGTGCTGGTCGACAACGGATCAGCCCTCAATGTCTGCCCACTCCAGACCGCCGTCGCCCTAGGATTTGAGCCGTCAGATTTCGTGCCGACTGCCCAAGGGGTCCTCGCCTATGACAACACCCGGAGAAGTGTGGTGGGGGTGCTAGACACCCAAGTCTCCATCGGGCCGATGCATTTCCCAGTCTCCTTCCAGGTCCTGGACATCCCGGCCTCTTTCAGTCTCTTGCTGGGCCGACCTTGGCTCCACGCCATCGGAGCCGTGCCCTCCACGCTGCACCAAAAGATTCGGTTCATCAGGGACTCGAAAGTAGTTACGCTATACGGAGATCCCGCCCCGGGCCAGTGTCAGAATGTCTCTGCTGAGCATAATTCCCAGCCAAACCAGGGGCATCCGGACTTCCCCCTCACCGGCTTCCAATTTTCCGACATCCAGCAGATTTCATTCGCCGACCCCGGCCGTGAGAAGATTCCTCCACCCTGCGGAGAAAATACCAGCGTGCCAAGAATGCTAAGAGCAATAGGGTATTTCCCCGGTATGGGTCTTGGCCCCACAGGTCAAGGCATCGTCACGAGCATCGAAGTAGACCAGGTTGCAGCCACTTTCGGGCTAGGATACCAGCCAGCCCTCGGCCGAAGACTGGGCCCAAGCAGAAGAAAACGCCAGAAGGAAAGTTCTGGCAAAGAAACAGAGAAAGCCATACGACCCAGTCCCTATGCGCCCATACGCTAAGACGCTTAATGGGTATTTCGTCAGAGAAGGAGAGGCGGCGAAGCCCCTTCTGCGGATTCCCAGAACCATGGACGGACCTGGCCTCAGGAAAGAGGCTCCCTGGTTTCGAGATCTTTCATACCCATACTCTCTCTGCTGGTAGCTCTCCGCACCCTGCTCCTGTTCCAGAAGAAGAAGACTGGCAGACCCACCTAGAGGACAAGATGATGCGGGCCCTGTTCCTAGACTCTCCGCCTCGCCCGAGCACCTCTGCAAACCTGATTGCCGCACTGGGAGAAGAATCAGAGCCACGCCGCCCGATCATTTCAGATGTCACTACTCCTCTTCGAAATTGGTCTGTGTCCAGTCCAGTCTACCGCCCCAGTTATGTACCGGCTTCGGCCGATTCTGTATCTGTCGGCCTATCCGGCCTTCCTCAGTTTGTACTCCCTCCTTTTGATCAAATGAAATCAAGCTTCCCTTATTTGTCTGTGCCTTCTTCTAACGTAAGCAACAACGACTTAATTAAAGCACCCTCTTCGGATGAAGTCGACGACGGTTCTCCCCTCGAGATCTTATCTTAAAACAGATCGAACGAGAGGAGAACCGTCAAGTCGAGCCCCTAGCGGAAGAATCGGAAGTAATTAACCTTGGCACAGAAACCACGAGGGTTATAAATGAGTCCAATTATATCTCTCTTGGTTCAGTCTGGCGAAGGTCATTCAGTTGGCTAAGCCTGTTAGTCGAGCAACCTTTGAGAGCATTATATAACCCCAAAAGGACTGAAACTCGGTTCGAGAGGTTATCGCCGAACTTGAACAGTTTGGTTGGTCACTAATCGATAGGTATATTCCGTGGGTCTCAACCATACCGATTAGTCAGGGTATGTCTTGGGAACCGACCTGGAAGGCCGTTCCTAATGTTCGTTTCTTCACGGAGGATCCAAAAGCTTCCAAGAAGCCGATTAAGTCAGGCTTTCTTGCGCTCTTTAAGGAGCTTGAGGCGTATGGATGGTACCCTTTCGTTGTTAGAGCAACAGGGTCGAGCGGTCTTTCCCTGTAGTGTCTGTCCTCCTCTGGTCCGAGCGCATTAAATACGCATTGGACCGGGATAATGGGCACTGGGTCAAACTAGATCTCGACTGGGCGTTGAGCAACGTGGGCCTTCCCGCTGTTTGTGATACGGAAAGCGATGTCTACTTTGGCAGGCTCTCCTCCGTCGTGGAGGGGGCGGGCAAAAGGCGATTATTCGCCATTGGAAATTACGTCAAACAAAGGTTACTGGCTCCTTACCACCGGTGGTTGATGGCGGTTCTCCGTCGTCTTCCATGTGATGGGACATTCGATCAGACACGACCTATTGACCGTTTCACCGGCTTTAGGACCGCGTTCTGTTACGATTTGAAGTCAGCTACCGATAGATGGCCTATAGCCATCTGAATTCCCATGGCATCGTTCTTGTTAGGACCTGAGTTGGCGCTGGCCGTTGTTCAATCGGCCCTGGGACTGAACACATTTGTTGTAGGTCCTCCTCTCGTTAAGAAGGAGCGATCTGTAGCATTTATGGCTGGTCAGCCACTCGGTTATCTAGCGTCTTGGCCGCTCTTCGCCCTGTGCCACCATTTTATGGTTTGGCTTGCAGCTAGGCAGGTTTATCCCGGGCGGACTGCTCCATTCTGTGACTATGCTCTGTTGGGAGAGGTTACATTAGTTGTGAAAAGAGCGGTCGGCAAAGCCTCCCTTTCACGACTCTAGCACTCTAGCGCTCTAGCACTCCCTTACGCTCGCACGCACGCACGCAGCTACTCCCTCGCACTACTATCGAACGCTAGCACGCTCGAACGCAAGCACGCACGCTAGCAGGGAGGGGAGAGGTTTCACTACTCCCTTTCCGTACGCCGTAAGCCGTACGCCGTAAGCCGTACGCCGTGGCATTGTTGCCGCATAGGTATACCAATGGGAGTGGAGCTTTGGGGAGTACCAGAGAGGAAAGGTCTCTTTGCTTTAGGGGGGACGTTAATGGGATGGATGCGACTCAAAGTCTCACTCTTTCCGCTTTTGATAGCTGAGAGCAATAGGTATCCGAATGTAACGACTTTCTGAGCTAAGGTAAGGAGGCGAGGCAGGAGGTTGGGCAAGAGGTAAGCTGGAGACAGAAGGCGTGCTCATCCGGCCAGGAAGTCTGCAGCTCCGTCCAGACGCTTTGGGATGTATCTGATATCAAAGGCTTGGAATTTGCTGATCGTTGCGTCTACCAAGGTCCTGTATCGAGCTAGCTCAGGATTTCTAACAGCAACGATGTCTCTAATTAATCAAAAGTTGCGCATCTCCTAGACATATCCTTTGCTTAACTCCCATGGTATATGCAATACATAGACCGTTATACAAGGATTCATACTGCATAATCTGCATTTTTCCTTGACGTCCGTCAAATCTGAGAGGGAATACCTATCACCCTCGGGGGGAATCGGAACGGCGGGCGTCCGGAGCCTCCTTCGTTGGTTTGTATCACCATAATGATCACATGCACATTGGTACACCTCTGTAGCTGTTAGAGCCGGATAGGAACCAGCACAACTCTCCCCAAAAACCCGTCATTGATTTTCTTTCTTTACGTGAGTATTTCGACCTGGGTTCTCTCCGGTGACCATTTATCCCCTTACGCAATAGGGGGGGATTAGCGCACGCATATTTCATTCTACGTGATAACATACCATCCAAATCATGCGTCAATTTCCGACCAAAGAGCCGTAGGTCATGAGCATGTTCACTATCGAGACGTCCATCAGCAGTTTCCTCTGCGGGTAAGCAGCCAATGCGGTCCTTGATTTCGCCCAGAATCCCGACTCCACTTGCATCTAACTGATAACATGGTAGTGTCATTCATGGCGAAGTCTATTCCCAGCATCTCTGCCGCTCTTATGGGCATTATTTTGTCTGTTGCTCCCGAGTCCAAGACGCATGCATGCCTTCCCTTACTAGTGCATGCAATCTTTTGTCACTCACCATCAGAGGAATGTGGAAAAGAGGCAACTTCTCACCCATTCTTTCATTTCGCGTCCGTTTGCCCAGGCTTTCCAGGAGCCGACCAAGCATTTGCATCGACCTGTGTGTCCTGAGATGGAGAAGGTTGTGACACAACCTTTGGCTGGAGGGGGCGATCAATCCAGCGGCTTGGTCAGGCATCACAGCCATTGCCAGTAAGAGCGAGCGGCCTTTTTATCTGCTAAGTCCGCAAGTCAATGTATGGTTCAACATCGGTACTGTTCCGATTCGCAGAAGATGGATTCTTCTGTTCGTATTGCCGATACCGCTGAGTCCTGGTTTGCACACACTGGGTCAGGATTTCCTGATCATCATAGCCTTCCATGCCCGGTTTGTTTTCCGACTCCGGCATTTCAAATAGTATGGCGGGGCCCCCTACGACGTGGCTCTCAGTCGGCGAGGGCCTATGTTCGTTTACAGTCCTTAAAGGCGGCGAAGCCTCACAACCGGAGTAGAAGCTTCTTTATTGGTGACATTTGTTCGTTAAAAGCGGTCGGCTAAGCCTCCCTTACGCTCGCACGCTCGCACGCAAGCACGCTAGCACGCACGGGGAAGGGAGATGTTTCGTACCGCCATCCTCTCGGTCGGAAGCCTCCCTCTCACGACTACGCATATTGCCTTGTTCGGATATTGCGTAGATAATCACTGAACGTGCAAAGCTTGAATACCTTGTTGAGCGAAATGGGTGACAGAATGCAGAGTTGGATTTGCATTCGTGTGAAAAGGTTCTTAGTATCATATCCGCTAGGGCATTAGGGCATGTGAACTCGGTAGTTATGAATCCGTTCCTGATCTCTAAAGGAAGGGGATACCAACCTTCCCAGGACAACTGCCAGTCCATAGATCGGGAATAAACATGATAGACCTAATGCTCTCCTTTATGAGCCTTGCTGACAGCGGAACGCCCCCTATAGATATGGTTATTTATAGAGTGGAAGGGCTTCACGGGTAATCGAAGGAAGAACGTATCCAGAGCTGGGCGGAGAGTATCCAGCATACGTAGCTCAACAGCAAGCGGCACACAAGACGGCAGTGATTGTATCTGCAAATCCGGAGGATGACGGACACTACAGGTACGCCGAGGGGGTATCCTTGCGCCCTTAAGTGGGCGGTAGGTGATCTTCTGTTCCCGCGAGCAATCGCAACACTCGAGAAACAGCTTCCGATGGGTGGGGAAGTAGTTAGTTCTACAGGCATGCTATACTGTACTGCGACG
>NW_027518809.1:35000-43636 GCF_043159265.1 Tasmannia lanceolata | reverse complement strand
GTATTTATAGAAGCTTTCATTTTCGTGCTTATCCCAATTGTTGGTTCAGTTTATGCATGGCGAAAAGGAGCATTGGAATGGTCTTAGCTCCTGAATATTCAGACAATCAAAATCAAAAACAAAGAAAAGATTACATTGAGACAGTTATTAATTCTATTGAGTTTCCGTTACTTGACCAAACAACCCAAAATTCAGTTATTTCAACTACATCGAATGATCTTTCGAATTGGTCAAGACTCTCCAGTTTATGGCCGCTTCTCTATGGTACCAGTTGTTGCTTCATTGAATTTGCTTCATTAATAGGCTCGCGATTCGACTTTGATCGTTATGGATTGGTACCAAGATCGAGTCCTAGGCAAGCAGACCTCATTTTAACAGCCGGCACAGTAACAATGAAAATGGCGCCTTCCTTAGTGAGATTATATGAGCAAATGCCTGAACCAAAATATGTCATTGCGATGGGAGCTTGTACTATTACAGGAGGGATGTTCAGTACGGATTCTTATAGTACCGTTCGGGGAGTCGATAAGCTAATTCCTGTGGATGTCTATTTGCGGGCTGCCCACCCAAACCAGAGGCAGTTATAGATGCTATAACGAAACTTCGTAAGAAAGTATCTCGAGAAATCTATGAAGATCAAATTGGGTCTCAACAGGAAAATCGATATTTTACTACCAATCACAAGTTTCATGTTGGACGCAGTACTCATACTGGAAATTACGATCAAGGATTACTCTATAAATCTCCATCTACTTCAGAAATACCTCCTGAAACTGAAACATCTTTCAAATACAAAAGTTCAGTATCTTCCCACGAATTAGTGAATTAGGCAGGATGCTTTTGTGCAGAATAACAAACAGCGGGTAAATCTTCATAAATTTCATCGTAAATGTGAAATACTCATACAAATACAAATGTGGGAGAGATCAAGAAGATGCAAGGTCGTTTATCTGCTTGGCTAGTCAAGCATGAGCTAGTGCATAGATCTTTGGGCTTCGATTACCAAGGAATAGAGACTTTACAAATAAAGCCCGAGGATTGGTACTCCATTGCTGTCATTTCATATGTATATGGTTACAATTATCTACGTTCCCAGTGTGCTTATGATGTAGCACCGGGCGGGTTGTTAGCTAGTGTGTATCATCTTACGAGAATACAGTATGGTGTGGATCAACCCGAAGAGGTATGCATAAAAGTATTTGCCCCAAGGAGGAATCCTAGAATCCCGTCTGTTTTCTGGATTTGGAAAAGTGCTGATTTTCAAGAACGGGAATCTTATGATATGTTGGGAATCTCTTATGAAAATCATCCACGCCTGAAACGTATCTTGATGCCTGAAAGTTGGATAGGCTGGCCCCTACGTAAGGATTATATTGCCCCCAATTTCTATGAAATACAAGATGCTCATTGAATGATAAGAAACTAATATTCACTTCTACGACTCCAGATATTCAAGGAATCTTTTTATGTTCTGTTCTAGATGAAACAGAATAACTGGACTCTCATCTCAGTATTATGAATGGGCTACTAAAGGGGCTTCATTGATATTCCCCAATTTGGAAGATATCCATTTCGGATGAGCAAAGCCAATAGGATGAATCAAAAGAGTTCTGCACCATGAACTTTGTACCGCGCACATCACTTAGATGGGCCCCGAAAAGTCACGTAGGAGGGAGTGAAGAAAGAGAAAGTGAAGAAATAGAATATGAAAGAAAATATGAAATTATGAACTCAAAATTCAGAAATGAAAAGGGGATCAGATTTTCTTTGTACTGTATCTGAAATGAATCCTGTCTATTCCTACCCTTCGATTCCTCTCTAGACTAGACTTTTGGGTTTTCAGCCAACTAACTTCAATTCAAATATGTATGAAGTATTAACATTCTTTTTGAGCGAGAGCAGGTACAGTATGAACAAACAAAAAAGAAGAGGGAACAGAATCTAATTCTTTTCTTTACCCATCAAAAAAAAAAATGGGGGATCTAGATATATCCCTAGATGGATAAGTATGTATCATGATCTAGACTATTAACGAATAGAATATGGATCCCGATCCATATCGATTCATTTGTATGAGTATCTATTCGATATATTAACCACGTGCCAGGAACCAGATTTGAACTGGCGACACGAGGATTTTCAGTCCTCTGCTCTACCAGCTGAGCTATCCCGACCATCCCCGACGCATCATCCTACTAGAGGGCTTGGGTCTATGTCAATTAAAGGGACTCAAAAAACATTAGAAAATCTTACCTCAGCCTTGGAATTTCTTGGATCTTCAAAAAGAAGACTTTGTAAGTGTAAGAGTAATGATATGGACTGTGAATGATTCAATAATGGAGATTCCTTGCCATATATGTTCATTTGTACGTAGATCATATCTATCACAAGACTTGTGATAAGAGAGAAAGATTTCTGGTCGGATCCATTTGTGAAAGAGTAGAGTGAGTGAGAAACATAGCTAAGCTCATTTTGAACCACTGACGAAAAAAGAGGATAAATGGTTAGGGAATGGAATAAAATAGGCCTTTTTTTTTTTATTGGGGATAGAGGGACTTGAACCCTCATGATTTCAAAAGTCGACGGATTTTCCTCTTACTATAAATTTCATTGTTGTCGGTATTGACATGTAGAATGGGACTCTATCTTTATTCTCGTCCGATTAATCAGTTCTTCAAAAGATCTTTCAGACTCTGGAGTAAATGATTTGATCACTGAATCTTCGATTCTTCCTTTTGGAATCGATTTAATTTAGCAAGAATTCTGCAATTTTTCATATAAATAATCAAAAAATCCGGATTCGGGTCGTGATTAATCATTTGATATTTAAGTACGTCTATGTACTTAAATAAGGTCATCCTTTCTGGAGTTTTGATAGAAGGATTCCTCTACCAATGTAGTCAACCCCGTTCGTTAGAACAGCTTCCATTGAGTCTCTGCACCTATCCTTCTTTTGATTCTCGCTTTCTGAACCCTTGTTTTCAGAAAACTGGATTTGGCTCAGGATTGCCCATTTTTAATTCCAGGGTTTCTCTGAATTTGGAAGTTACCACTTAGTAGGTTTCCATACCAAGGCTCAACCCAATCAAGCCCGTAGCGTCTACCAATTTCGCCATATCCCCCTTATGAGATCTCGATCTCATTGTGATCCCATCCCCTTCTTTCATTTATGTTGGAACCATTGAATTCATTAGATACTGATTCCTATATCGAAAAAGTGTCTGCTCCTATTTTATTTCTTGCCCATCTTCTTTCATATCTATTGGAGGACCATTCCATTATTTGGTCCAATCAGAAATGATTCTATCATTGATGTATCTGCAATTCAATATGGATGGATATATCCCACATATAGATGTTCCCCCCCCCTCTCATTTTTCCCGCGCAGTTTGGAATACTGGAACGGTCGATATTCATTCTTCTTTTTTTTTTTTTCGTCCTATCTCCTCCCTTTCCGAATGAAACAAAAGGAATATCTCAGTAGGATCTGGATTGCATCCTTATCTTATCCTTTCCTTAGGAACTACACTCTAATAGAAATAGAATTCATATAATCTGCTATAACTGCTATAACTAATAGTTATATTCTATTCTATAATAGAATATAGAATTATTTCATATGTATATAGTATTATTTTGCGTTTTTTAAATTTGATTTGAATGAAAAAAAAAAATTCTAGTGCTAGTGACTACTAATAAATGAAATAATCAAAAATAAATAATCAAATAGAAAATAATCAAAAATAAAATCAAAATTCATATTATATTAATAATTATTAATATTAATTAATATGTTATAATAATTTATAATAATTAATATTAATAATTATTAATAGCTAATAGCTAACTAAGATCCCAATAGTTTCCCGAATTCCTATTCACGCACTATTTCTGTTATATGAGCCCGCTTAGCTCAGAGGTTAGAGCACCGCATTTGTAATGCGATGGTCATCGGTTCGATTCCGATAGTCGGCTTTCTCTATTTGTTCTATTTTTTTTTTTTTATCAGGATTGATCATCTTTCCTTGAGACCAAGGAATATTGAGAAGACCCCCCCCTTTTTTTTCTCCAAATGTCGGGTTACCGATCTATTATGTTATGTCGCGGGAACTTCCAACTATGAATAAAGAATAAAAAACGGATTGGAGCCGTTTGATCTATACAGAACAAATCAAGAAAAGGATCCTTAACTTCCCATATATACAATATACAAAATAATACGGATATTGATACAATTCATCTTATTCCTCTTTGTAGTACTTCAGTGGATTTAGCTTCGTTTATCGTTTAGTTCAGTATTAATTTAGGTTTATTCTGTAAAATGAAATTTCAATAAAATTAAGGAGTCTTTATGTCTCGTTACCGAGGGCCTCGTTTCAAAAAAATACGCCGTCTAGGGGCTTTACCGGGACTCACTAGGAAAAGACCTAGATCCGGAAGTGATCTTAGAAACCAATCGCGTTCCGGGAAAAGATCTCAATATCGTATTCGTCTAGAAGAAAAACAAAAATTGCGTTTTCATTATGGTCTGACAGAGCAACAATTACTTAGATATGTTCGTATTGCTGGGAAAGCCAAAGGGTCAACAGGTCAGGTTTTACTACAACTACTTGAGATGCGTTTGGATAACATCCTTTTTCGATTGGGTATGGCTTCGACCATTCCGGGAGCCAGGCAATTAGTTAATCATAGACATATTTTAGTTAATGGCCGTATAGTAGATATCCCAAGTTATCGCTGCAAACCCCAAGATATTATTACTATGAGGGATGAACAAAGATCCAGAGCTCTGATTCAAAATTATATGGATTCATCCCCCCACGAGGAGTTGGCAAAACATTTGAGTCTTTATTCATCCCAATATAAAGGATTAGTAAATCAAATAATAGATATTAAGTGGATCGGTTTGAAAATCAATGAGTTGCTAGTCGTAGAATATTATTCCCGTCAGACTTGAACCTAACTAAAATAACAAAGCTTTGGACAAGCCCCTTTTTTTTCTTTCGCCGAAGTAAATAGATCTAAGAGGTTTGATCCGGATTTTTCTCCCATTCACGTATTACAAATGGATCAGCGGTGAGATTTTTATTCCTTGTCCATTCTTTCCGTTCCGGTATTTTCCATACCACAGCAATTAGGAATAGAGAATCTATATCAAATAAAGTACGATTGGAATACTCGTATCAATTGTTATTTGATTTGATACATTGTAGTCGGTACCGTTGGTGAATTAGGTGAAGGTACGGAGAGAGAGGGATTCGAACCCTCGGTAAACAAAAGCCTACATAGCAGTTCCAATGCTACGCCTTGAACCACTCGGCCATCTCTCCTACATAATCTTATGATTATGACCCAGAAACCGAGTGAATAGCGAGTCATTCATATTATTGTATTATTGCAATACAGGTATGACCAATCAATTCTAAATAGAAAATAGAAAACTTTTCATTAAAGAAAGATCTTCCCTCGAGGATCGAGGGATAAAAAAACATTTTTTTTCTTATCTTTTTCTTATCTTATTAAAAAGATTAAAAAAAAATAGATAGAATCTATCTATTCATGTTTGTCAAGAAGACGATCCCGTCTTATTCTTAGATTTATACTGGATTAAACCAATGAATTGGAACAAGTCAACTGACCCTATTTTATACTATGGTTACATTTAGACTATTATGGTTCCATAGGAATTCCAAAATTCCTTTCTAGTTTCAGATTTCTCAACAACAATTCCTCTCATGAGCTACCCCACAATCTATTACAAATTCATGAATCGTCCCATGGATTTTTTTGATATTTCGATTGCGTGGTGTATACACACTATGCACAAAAAATGGATGGTTATTCTTATTCTATTTTCATCATGGAATGATTCTATTATTTGATTTGATTTTTTTTTTCTTTGGATCATAATCAAATCAAAACTTCTAGAGTCATCAGAATCTGTAGGAAAAACTTCCTTGATTCCTGAGCTTCGATAAAATAGGAATAGTTCCGTTCATTGGTATACTACTTAATATTTATACTTAATACTTAATTTAAATGAAATACAATCGGATTCAAATATTTCCTATCCATCCCTGCCCCAAAGGGACAATTTGAGTGGAAGGTCGACACCTTTTTTTTTAGAATGAGTCCGTTTGTTTTTATGTGATTTCGTACTATACAATTCCTTTGTTTGTGGGATCATTTTCCCTCTAGGGGTAATGAGAAGAATTATGGAATGGATTGTTAACCATGCCTAGATCTCGGATAAATGGAAATTTTATTGATAAGACCTCTTCAATTGTAGCCAATATCTTATTACGAATAATTCCGACAACCTCAGGAGAAAAAGAGGCATTTACCTATTACAGAGATGGTGCGATTTGATTTTTTTTTATTATTATTTATTTATTATTTATGATTTACCGACCTCAGTCTTACGAGAAAGAGACATGATTCGTAATACAAAGAAAAAAGATTTTTGAAATAAACCTATGCTCGGTGAAGGTGAAATTTAGAGATAGAACAATTCCTTCTGTCGTGTATCCCCGATTGATGCAGCCTCAGATGCTTCAATTGTTGATTTGAGTATTGAGCGAAAGGTTACACCTACAGGTTCTGTATTGTAGGTCAATCCGACTCCACTAGGACCAGACCAATAGGCGGCATAGAGGAAGAAGCACTACACCTAGGAATCAACAACGCGAAAACTTTGTTATAAATTACCCCTTTTCCTTATCGGGATCGGGACTAACAAGAATGGTTGGGACAACAAACATCCATCTCGTTCGTACTTTGGATACCCGTATAACCATCGAAGATCGTTGAAGTGACTAATTCCTGGAAATAGGGGGCGTTGAGGACAAAGAAATTGTTGGAGTTACCATTTCTATCTAGCACCAACATGGTTGGTGTTAAGAAAATATAGACCTCTTGCAGGAAGGCTGGCTAGAGATTTCTTGTAAAAACACCAGCCCCTGTCAGTTCATAATGAGAATATTTCAATCTTTTTTGATTCCATGGATTATTCCCCTTATTACTATGCACAGAAGGGAGGAGCCGTATGAGATGAAAGTCTCACGTACGTTTCTGGAACGGAGATTCTTTGAATAGAATGAACGACCGTAACGGATGTCAGCTCAATCCGAAGGAAATTATGCGGAAGCTTTACAAAATTATTATGAAGCTATGCGACTAGAAATTGATCCCTATGATCGAAGTTATATACTCTATAACATAGGCCTTATCCACACAAGCAACGGAGAACATACGAAGGCTTTGGAATATTATTTCCGGGCACTCGAACGAAACCCATTCTTACCACAAGCTTTTAATAATATGGCCGTCATCTGTCATTACGTGCGACTATCTCCACTATAGAAAGAAGGAAAGAAAGATCAAACCTCCTAGTAAATACTAGAAAAAAATAGGCTTTCTACATATGCATCATTCAAAGCAACGAGTTTTATCAGCTGTAGCAAAGAAAGAGACTTCATAGGAGCCAAATATGAAGAAATAGGTACGGCCTATATATTAGATTCTATGGATAAAGAAAGGATCTAATTGATAGAGGAAGCACCGTAAAGATCAATTAGCGAGGTTTTGGGGCCGATACAATAAGAACTGCTTACTTATGTCATGATATGAGATAAAAGTTAGGAATCAACTTATGTAATAGAGTCGATCTACTAAGGTATTGAGCAGCGGTGTAGCATCAGATCCCAAAGATAGTAAGTCCTTTCTTTCTTTTGGAGGAAAGAAAATCTTTTTCAAAGATTCTATATGAATTTCTATATGAAAATGAAACCGAGATAGTTACCTTTCATAAAATTCTAAGTATAAGGGGAGGATACCTATGCTTCATTCTTCTGAAGGTAGGAGAAAAGATAAAACTGATTTGATTATTGATTCAAATTAGAGTTTGAAACTCATGTAATTCACCTCTTCTATTCTGGTTAACTCGATAAAAAATCGGATCTATTTACGAGAAATCTCATTCAGTTAGATATGGTAGATTAAGATGGGACACCAAAAGAATTGACTGCTGAGCCGTATGAGGTAGGAAACTCTCAAGTACGGTTCTAAGGGAAGGAATCGACCCACCTATTCCGACCGGGGAGAACAGGCCATTCGACAGGGAGATTCTGAAATTGCAGAGGCTTGGTCCGATCAAGCTGCTGAATATTGGAAACAAGCTATAGCGCTTACTCCAGGTAATTATATTGAAGCACATAACTGGTTGAAGATCACACGACGGTTCGAATAAGAACACTCTCTTTTATAATTCATTATAATGTTGGATCCATCAATCAAATAAAATAGATCGTTCCTCCGGGAAGAGCCAATCGAGGAATTTCATTATATCCCTTCTAAGATCGTTCTATTTCACCCGGTACCTCATAGAGATAAACGATACGGATACAGTAAATGACTAATGAATGATCCTTTGATTTGTAATAGAATAATATAATACCTTCCGTGTAAGATTAAGATATGAAGTAGGTCCGTCTAGGCACGTATACATTGAGATATGAATACACTAGGTTGCACCAAAAAATCGTTTTTGCGTCACGCCGGGAAGAGGTTTGACAAGATTAGAAGAGTCCGTTAAGCACCTCATGACTATGTCATAATAGATCCGAACACTTGCCCCG
>NW_027518809.1:5000-17500 GCF_043159265.1 Tasmannia lanceolata | reverse complement strand
CAGGAAGAACAGGTTGTTCCAGCTCGATACCGTCAAGAATTCTTGACTATTGCATGGGAACAGATTCATCTTCGAAGCATTTTTCCTTTCCAATATTTTTCTATTGGAGCTTCCCTCATTCCTTTTATCGAGCATAATGACGCGAATCGAGCTTTAATGAGTTCGAATATGCAGCGTCAAGCAGTTCCGCTTTCTCGGTCCGAGAAGTGCATTGTTGGAACTGGGTTGGAACGCCAAGCGGCTCTAGATTCGGGGGTTTCAGCTATAGCCGAACAAGATGGAAAGATCATTTATACTGATACTGACAAGATCGTTTTATCAGGTAATGGAGACACTACCATAAGCATTCCATTGGTTATGTATCAACGTTCCAACAAAAATACCTGTATGCATCAAAAACCTCAGGTTCCGCGGGGTAAATGCATTAAAAAGGGACAAATTTTAGCGGACGGTGCGGCTACAGTTGGTGGTGAACTCGCTTTGGGAAAAAACGTATTAGTGTCTTATATGCCATGGGAAGGCTACAATTTTGAAGACGCGGTACTCATTAGTGAACGTCTGGTATATGGAGATATTTATACTTCTTTTCACATCCGGAAATATGAAATTCAGACTCATGTGACAAGTCAAGGCCCTGAAAGAATCACTAATGAAATACCGCATTTAGAAGCCCATTTACTCCGCAATTTAGACAGAAATGGAATTGTGATGTTGGGATCTTGGATAGAAACAGGTGATATTTTAGTAGGTAAATTAACGCCTCAGACAGCAAAAGAATCATCGTATGCCCCGGAAGATAGATTATTACGAGCCATACTTGGAATTCAGGTATCCACTGCAAAGGAAACTTGTCTAAAATTACCTATAGGCGGAAAGGGTCGAGTTATTGATGTGAGATGGATCCAGAAAGGGGGGGGTTCCAGTTATAATCCAGAAATGATTCGTGTATATATTTCACAGAAGCGTGAAATCAAAGTAGGTGATAAAGTAGCTGGAAGACATGGGAATAAAGGTATCATTTCAAAAATTTTGCCTAGACAAGATATGCCTTATTTGCAAGATGGAACACCGGTGGATATGGTCTTCAACCCATTAGGAGTACCTTCGCGAATGAATGTGGGACAGATATTTGAATGCTCGCTCGGGTTAGCGGGGGACCTGCTGGACAGACATTATAGAATAGCACCCTTCGATGAGAGATATGAGCAAGAGGCTTCGAGAAAACTAGTGTTTCCTGAATTATATGAAGCCAGTAAGCAAACAGCAAATCCGTGGGTATTTGAACCCGAGTATCCGGGAAAAAGCAGAATATTTGATGGAAGAACAGGAGATCCTTTTGAACAACCTGTTATAATAGGAAAGTCCTATATCCTGAAATTAATTCATCAAGTTGATGATAAAATCCACGGACGCTCCAGTGGACATTATGCACTTGTTACACAACAACCCCTTAGAGGAAGGGCCAGGCAAGGGGGACAACGAGTAGGAGAAATGGAAGTTTGGGCTCTAGAGGGATTTGGTGTTGCTCATATTTCACAAGAGATGCTTACTTATAAATCTGATCATATTAGAGCTCGTCAGGAAGTACTTGGTACTACGATCATTGGAGGAACAATACCTAACCCCGAGGATGCTCCAGAATCTTTTCGATTACTCGTTCGAGAACTACGATCTTTGGCTCTGGAACTGAATCATTTCCTTGTATCTGAGAAGAACTTCCAGATTCATAGGAAGGAAGCTTGATCGGAATGAATCAGAATTTATATTCTATAATATGATCGACAGGTATAAACATCAACAACTTCGAATTGGATCAGTTTCTCCTCAACAAATAAGTGCTTGGGCTAACAAAATACTACCTAATGGAGAGATAGTTGGAGAGGTGACAAAACCCTATACTTTTCATTACAAAACCAATAAACCGGAAAAAGATGGATTGTTTTGTGAAAGAATTTCTGGACCTATAAAAAGTGGAATTTGTGCTTGTGGAAATTATCGAGTGATCGGAGATGAAAAAGAAGACCCGAAATTTTGTGAACAATGCGGAGTCGAATTTGTTGATTCTCGGATACGAAGATATCAAATGGGATACATCAAACTGGCATGTCCAGTGACTCATGTGTGGTATTTTAAACGTCTTCCTAGTTATATCGCGAATCTTTTAGATAAACCCCTTAAGGAATTAGAAAGCCTAGTATACTGCGATGTGTGATTTGATCGAAATTATGAGTTTACAGATTCGGAATGAGAAACTGTCATCCCATTTAATCCGATTGGGATGCCCCTGGCTCTGACATGTCTCCTGGGAGAGGAAGAAGAAGAACATGAAGCTCAGAATTATGGGTGTATTCAATACTTCCAAATAAAGGGGGAATTGATCCATGGTCGATTCCGTAACATATAAATAGGAATTGCTAGCTGTACCTCGTGAAAAAAAAAAAAGAATTCTTTCTTGGAATTAGCCACTCCATTTCTTTTAGAAATAAATTCTGTTTTCTGTTCAAGTAAACAAATATGACATGGTTACAGGAATCTATCCATCGCATATATGCTTCAAGGGACATCATAGCATAACCGTCGAGGTGAAGTAGGGACCTAAAAGATCGAATGGAACGATACATAGACAAGTAAATCCCTTATGAGTTCCAAGGTATTCCTTTAAGGGGATTCATCATTCGAGGGGACGTAGGCTACTCAACAATTTCACATTTTATTTATGTCGTAATTGAATAATGAATAAGTAATTCCGAAAATAAAATATAAAGTAAAAATGAATCAATGAAATATAGGTTGGTTCTCACTGGGAACTTGAGTAAGGAGTAGATTTTTATGGGGGTTTCTAGAACAAAATTTGAAAGTGAGACCCCCTTTATTTATTATTTATTTGGTGTAACTACTTGAGCCGGATGAGAGGAAACCTTCATGTCCGGTTTTTAAGGGGGGGATCCTATAGGAACCTATCCCAATTTTTCTTTTGCTAGGCCCATAGTTAAAAAACCGACTTTCTTACGATTACGAGGTTCATTCGAATATGAAATACAATCCCGGAAATATAGCATCCCACTTTTTTTTACTACCCAAGGCTTCGATACATTTCGAAATCGAGAAATCTCTACTGGAGCAAGTGCTATCAGAGAACAATTAGCCGATCCAGATTTGCGAATTATTACAGATCATTCATTGGTGGAATGGAAGGAATTAGGGGAAGAAAGGTACACTGGGAATGAATGGGAAGATAGAAAAGTTGGAAGAAGAAAGGATTTTTTGGTTAGACGCATGGAATTAGCTAAGCATTTTGTTCGAACAAATGTAGAACCAGAACGGATGGTTTTGTGCCTATTACCAGTTCTTCCTCCGGAGTTGAGACCAATCATTCAGATAGATGGGGGTAAACCAATGAGTTCGGATATTAATGAACTCTATCGAAGAGTTATCTATCGGAACAATACTCTTACCGATCCATTAACAACAAGTAGATCTACGCCAGGGGAATCAGTAATGTGTCAGGAGAAATTGGTACAAGAAGCCGTAGATACACTTCTTGATAATGGGATCCGCGGGCAACCAATGAGGGATGGTCATAATAAAGTTTACAAGTCGTTTTCAGATGTAATTGAAGGCAAAGAGGGAAGATTTCGTGAGACTCTACTTGGTAAACGGGTCGATTATTCGGGGCGTTCCGTCATTGTCGTGGGCCCTTCGCTTTCATTACATCGATGTGGATTACCTCGAGAAATAGCAATAGAACTTTTCCAGACATTTGTAATTCGTGGTCTAATCAGACAACATATTGCTTCCAACATAGGGATTGCAAAAAGTAAAATTCGGGAAAAAGAACCAATTGTATGGGAAATACTTCAAGAAGTTATGCAAGGGCACCCCATATTGCTGAATAGAGCACCCACCCTGCATAGATTAGGCATACAGGCGTTCCAACCTATTTTAGCGGAGGAACGTGCTATTTGTTTACATCCATTAGTTCGTAAGGGATTCAATGCAGACTTTGATGGGGATCAAATGGCTGTTCATGTACCTTTATCTTTGGAAGCTCAAGCAGAGGCTCGTTTACTTATGTTTTCTCATATGAATCTCTTGTCTCCAGCTATTGGGGATCCCATTTCCATACCAACCCAAGATATGCTTATTGGACTCTATGTATTAACCATCGGAAATCGTCGAGGTATTTGTGCAAATAGGTATAATCCATGGAATCACAGAAACTATCAAAATGAAACAGTTTACGAGTATAATAATAACTATAAGTATACGAAAGAAAAAGAACCCTATTTTTGTAGTTCCTATGATGCACTTGGAGCTTACCGGCAGAAACGAATCAATTTAGATAGTCCTTTGTGGCTCCGGTGGCGACTAGATCAACGTTTCATTGCCCCAAGAGAAGTGCCCATCGAAGTTCAATATGAATCTTTGGGTACCTATCATGAGATTTATGGGCACTATCTACTAGTAAGAAGTGTCAAAAAAGAAATCCTTTGTATATACATTCGAACCACCATTGGTCATATTTCTTTTTATCGAGAAATAGAAGAAGCCATACAGGGGTTTTGCCGAGCCTACTCATAAGGTACCTAAGCTAAGTAATTATGTGATACGATACCTTGTGAATTCGGGTCTCTACGGTTCAACCGGTATCCTAATTCCTGAATTGATACGTGAATCAAGATAGAGGAAAGGAAGTCTTCGAATCACTGACTCAAACCTATTGTCGAATCCTACTCAACAGAATATGGAGGTACTTATGGCGGAACGGGCCGATCTGGTCTTTCACAATAAAGTGATAGATGGAACTGCCATGAAACGACTTATTAGTCGATTAATAGATCACTTCGGAATGGCATATACATCACACATACTGGATCAAGTAAAGACTATGGGTTTCCAGCAAGCCACTGCTACATCCATTTCATTAGGAATTGATGATCTTTTAACAATACCTTCTAAGGGATGGCTAGTCCAAGATGCTGAACAACAAAGTTTGATTTTGGAAAAGCACCATCATTATGGGAATGTACACGCGGTAGAAAAATTACGTCAATCCATTGAGATATGGTATGCTACAAGTGAATATTTGAGACAAGAAATGCATCCTAATTTTAGGATGACGGATCCTTCTAATCCAGTCCATATAATGTCCTTTTCGGGAGCTCGGGGAAATGCATCTCAGGTACACCAATTAGTCGGTATGAGAGGATTAATGTCGGATCCCCAAGGACAAATGATTGATTTACCCATTCAAAGCAATTTACGCGAAGGACTTTCTTTAACGGAATATCTCATTTCTTGCTACGGAGCTCGCAAAGGAGTTGTGGATACTGCTGTACGAACATCAGATGCTGGATACCTCACGCGTCGACTTGTTGAAGTAGTTCAACACATTGTTGTACGTAGAACAGATTGTGGCACTATCCGAGGTATTTCCGTGAGTCCTCGAAATGGGATGACGGAAAAAATGTTGATCCAAACACTAATTGGTCGTGTATTAGCAGACGATATATATATGGGTCTACGATGCATTGCCGCTCGAAATCAAGATATTGGGGTTGGGCTTGTCAATCGATTCATAACCTTTCGTAGCACAATCAATATATATTCGAACCCCCCTTTATTTGCAGGAGTACATCTTGGATCTGTCGATTATGTTATGGTCGGAGTCCCACTCATGGTGACCTGGTCGAATTGGGAGAAGCAGTAGGTATCATTGCGGGTCAATCAATTGGGGAACCAGGGACTCAACTAACATTAAGAACTTTTCATACCGGTGGAGTATTCACAGGTGGTACTGCAGAACATGTACGAGCCCCCTCTAATGGAAAAATAAAATTCAATGAGGATTTGGTTCATCCCACACGTACACGTCATGGGCATCCTGCTTTTCTATGTTATATAGACCTGTATGTCACTATTGAGAGTCAGGATATTCTACATAATGTGAATATTCCACCAAAAAGTTTTCTTTTAGTTCAAAATGATCAATATGTAGAATCAGAACAAGTGATTGCCGAGATTCGCGCTGGAACATCCACTTTCAATTTTAAAGAGAGAGTTCGAAAACATATTTATTCTGACTCAGAGGGAGAAATGCACTGGAGTACCGATGTGTACCATGCACCTGAATATACATATGGTAATGTTCATCTCTTACCTAAAACAAGTCATTTATGGATATTATCGGGGGGTCCGTGCAGATCTAGTATAGTGCCTTTTTCGCTCCACAAGGATCAAGATCAAATGAACATTCATTCTCTTTCTGTCGAACAGAGAGAGAGTTCTGACCTCTCAGTGACTAATGATCGAGTGAGACACAAATTGTTTAGTTCAGATCCTTCCGGTAAAAAAGAGGGAAAGATTCTTGATTATTCAGGACCTGCTCGAATCATATCCAATGGTCGTTGGAATTTCATATATCCTGCCATTCTCCACGAGAATTCTGATTTATTGGCGAAAAGGCGAAGAAATAGATTCATCATCCCATTCCAATATGATCAAGAACGAGAGAAAGAACTAATGCCTCGTTCTGGTATCTCGATTGAAATACCCATAAATGGTATTTTACGTAGAAATAGTATTCTTGCTTATTTCGACGATCCCCGATACAGAAGAAGCAGTTCAGGAATTACTAAGTATGGGACTGTAGAAGTGGATTCAATCGTCAAAAAAGAGGATTTGATTGAGTATCGAGGAGCAAAGGAATTTAGTCCGAAATACCAAATGAAAGTAGATCGCTTTTTTTTCATTCCCGAAGAAGTGCATATCTTACCTGGCTCTTCGTCCATAATGGTACAGAACAATAGTATCATTGGAGTCGATACACGAATCACTTTAAATACAAGAAGCCGCGTAGGTGGATTAGTCCGAGTGGAGAGAAAAAAAAAAAGGATTGAACTGAAAATCTTTTCTGGAGATATCCATTTTCCTGGAGAGACAGATAAGATCTCCCGGCACAGCGGCATCTTGATACCACCAGGAACGGGAAAAAAAAATTCTAAGGAATCAAAAAAATTACAAAATTGGATCTATGTCCAACGGATCACACCTACCAAGAAAAAGTATTTTGTTTCGGTTCGATCCGTAGTCACATATGAAATAGCTGATGGTATCAATTTAGCAACGCTTTTTCCCCAGGATCTGTTGCAAGAAAGGGATAATGTGAAATTCCGAGTTGAAAATTATATCCTTTATAGAAATGGCAAACCAATTCGAGGATTTATTACACAAGTATTCAATTAGTTCGTACTTGTTTAGTATTGAATTGGGACCAAGACCGAAATGGTTCTATAGAAAAGGTTCAGGCTTCCATTGTTGAAGTGAGGGCAAATGATCTGATTCGAGATTTCATAAGAATTGACTTAGTGAAGTCCCCTATTTCGTATATCGGAAAAAGGAATGATATGGCGGGTTCGGGATTGATCCCAGATAATGGATCAGATCACACCAATATCAATCCTTTTTATTCCAAGGCGAGGAGGATTCAATCACTTACCCAACATCAAGGAACTATTCGTACGTTGCTGAATAGAAATAAGGAATGCCAATCTTTTCTAATTTTGTCATTATCCAATTGTTCTCGAATTGGTCCATTCAATGGTTCTAAATCTCACAATGTGACAAAAGAATCAATTCAAATTAAAGAGGATCCCATGATTCCGATTAGGAATTCGTTGGGTCCCTTAGGGACTGTACCTAAAATTGCGAATTTTTATTCACCTTACTATTTAATAACTCATAATCAGATCTTGTTAAATAAATATTTGCTACTTGACAATTTAAAACAGACTTTACAAGTACTTAAATATTATTTAATGGATGAAAATGGGAGAATTTATAATCCCTATCCATGCAGGAACATCATTTTTCATCCATTCGATTTGACTTGGTGCTTTCTCCATCACGATTATTGTGAGAAGACATCCAAAATAATTGTCCTCGGACAGTTTATTTGTGAAAATGTATGTATATCCAAATATGGACCACAGATAAAATCTGGTCAAGTTCTAATTGTTCATGTTGACTCCTTAGTCATAAGATCAGCTAAGCCTCATTTGGCCACCC
This sequence comes from Tasmannia lanceolata, assembly GCF_043159265.1. NCBI lineage: Eukaryota > Viridiplantae > Streptophyta > Magnoliopsida > Canellales > Winteraceae > Tasmannia > Tasmannia lanceolata. The sequence continues at coordinate 9,433 of NW_027518809.1, read as the reverse complement.
CAGGGGCAACCGTTCATGGTCATTATGGAGAAATCCTTTACGAAGGGGATACATTAGTTACATTTATATATGAAAAATCGAGATCGGGTGATATAACGCAAGGTCTTCCAAAAGTGGAACAAGTGTTAGAAGTGCGTTCGATTGATTCAATATCGATGAACCTAGAAAAGAGGGTTGAGGGTTGGAACGAACATATAAAAAGAATTCTTGGAATTCCGTGGGAATTCTTGATTGGTGCTGAGCTAACCATAGCGCAAAGTCGTATCTCTTTGGTTAATAAGATCCAAAGGGTTTATCGATCCCAGGGGGTGCAAATCCATAATAGGCATATAGAGATTATTGTACGTCAAATAACATCAAAAGTGTTGGTTTCAGAAGATGGAATGTCTAATGTGGTTAATAAGATTCCAAAGGGTTTATCGATCCCAGGGGGTGCAAAATCCATAATAGGCATATAGAGATTATTGTACGTCAAATAACATCAAAAGTGTTGGTTTCAGAAGATGGAATGTCTAATGTTTTTTCACCCGGAGAACTAATAGGATTGTTTCGAGCGGAACGAACGAGGGCGTGCTTTGGAAGAAGCGATCTGTTACCGAGCCATCTTATTGGGAATTACCAGGGCATCTCTGAATACTCAAAGTTTCATATCCGAAGCAAGTTTTCAAGAAACTGCTCGAGTTTTAGCAAAAGCCGCTCTACGAGGTCGTATTGATTGGTTGAAAGGGCCTGAAAGAGAACGTTGTTCTGGGGGGGATGATACCTGTTGGTACCGGATTCAAGGGATTAGTGCACCGTTCAAGCAAGACAACAACATTCCCTTGGAAATCAAAAAGAAGAATCTATTCGAGGGGGAAATTAGAGATATTTTGTTCCACCACAGAGAATTATTTGGTTCTTACATCCCAAATAATTTCCATAATACACCAGAACAATAATTTACGGGATTTCATGATTCCTAAGAGCAAATTGATTCTTTTCTTTTAACTTTAATTATATGGTATGGTCCGGTCTTTTTATTGGGTAATAAAGATAATAACGAATAGAAAGGAATTAATCACTTGGACCATGTATCAAGGGTCAATCTCCGGGAGAAGGTTCCGTCGGAACAATTATTTATTTCAGGGTACCTTCGTCTCTTAAAAAAAAAAAAAAGAGAAAGTGTGGGGAAAAATGACAAGAAGATATTGGAACATTAATTTAGAAGAGATGATGGAAGCAGGAGTTTCATTTTTGGTCATGGTACTAGGAAATGGAATCCTAGAATGGCACCTTACATCTCTGCAAAGCGTAAAGGTATTCATATTACAAATCTTACTAGAACTGCTCGTTTTTTGTCAGAAGCCTGTGATTTAGTTTTTGATGCAGCAAGTAGGGAAAACACTTCTTAATAGTTGGTACCAAAAAATAAAGCAGCTGATTCAGTAGCATCAGCTGCAATAAAGGCTCGGTGTCATTATGTTAATAAAAAATGGCTCGGTGGTATGTCAACGAATTGGTTCCACTAACAGAAACGAGACTTCATAAGTTTAGGGAGATTGAAAGCGGAACAAAAGCGGGAAACTCAACCGTCTACCGAAAAGAGATGCAGCAATGTTGAAGAGACAATTATCTCACCTGCAAAACATATTTGGGTGGGATCAAATATTATGACGGGCTTACCCGATATTGTAATCATCGTTGATCAGCAAGAAGAATATACGGCTCTTCGAGAATGTCTCACTTTAGGGATTCCGGACGATTTGCTTAATCGATACAAATTGTAACACGGATCTCGCAGATATTTCTATTCAGCCAACGATGACGCTATAGCGTCAATCCGATTGATTCTTAACAAATTAGTATCCGCAATTTGTGAGGGTCGTTCTAGCTATATAAGAAATCGTTGATTAATAATAAGATAAGCCAATGACTTTTTGAACCCATAGATTGATTTAATCGGTTACTATTTCTGAATCTCAAAAAAGAGATCAAAATCACTGGGGATATTATGTGATTACTTGGTATCCTAAATATACGATTTAAAGTAGTCGAGTCGAGAAAGAGAGGGTTGAATCAAAATAATTCTTTTTTAAGTTCTATTTCTGTTCAGGAGGGCAATATGAATGTTCTACCATGTTCCATTCAACACACTCAAAGGGTTATACGATCTATCCGGTGTGGAAGTAGGCCAACATTTCTATTGGCAAATAGGGGGTTTCAAGTCCATGCCCAAGTACTTATCACTTCTTGGGTCGTAATTGCTATCTTATTAGGTTCAGCCACTATAGCTGTTCGGAACCCACAAACCATTCCAACTAACAGTCAGAATTTCTTCGAATATGTACTTGAATTCATTCGAGACTTGAGCAAAAACTCAGATTGGAGAAGATTATGGTCCTTGGGTTCCTTTTATTGGAACTATGTTCCTATTTATTTTTTGTTTCTAACTGGTCAGGTGCTCTTTTACCTCGGAAAATCATACAGTTACCTCATGGGGAGTAGCTGCACCCACGAATGATATAAATACTACTGTTGCTTTAGCTTTACCCACGTCAGTGGCATATTTCTATGCGGGTCTTACTAAAAAGGGATTGGGCTATTTCGGTAAATACATTCAACCAACTCCAATACTTTTAACCAATTAACATCCTAGAAGATTTCACAAAACCTTTATCACTTAGTTTTCGACTTTTCGGGAATATATTGGCTGATGAATTAGTAGTTGTTGTTCTTTGTTTCTTTAGTACCTTTAGTGGTTCCTATACTGTCATGTTTCTTGGATTATTCACAAGCGGGATTCAAGCTCTTATTTTTGCGACTTTAGCCGCGGCTTATATAGGTGAATCCATGGAGGGTCATCATTGACTAGCTTCCAAAATAGTCTTGTTTTTTTTTTTTTGAAAAAAAAAACAAGACTATCCCAACTCATGGGTGGCTCAAGATAATCTACTTGGGGAACATGATGGATATCTACAAATATGGTAGATACGATTTAGAGTAGGGTCAATAAAGATGTACGATATTAGGGAATTAAAAAAAAAAAAAGGAAAGAGATCGAAAAGATCTTTTTTCCTAAGATTCCCGTTTGGTCCATTTACGTCATACCTCTCCAATTGATATTCTATTTATATCAGTCAATTACGATTACGGTATTACGATTCATAATTTGAATAAGAAAGAATTGTTATGTTATCTGTTCCGACGTATGCCTAAACAAAAAAACTATGTTCTATCAATTCAATGGTTGACAAAAATTGTCTGCAATTGGATCAATCAAATCTTGATATGGATATGGAATGGTTCGGCTGATGAATCCATCCGTTTATATCAATGCGCAATAATGATAAAGAAAAGGAAGAGAAAAGTTTACAAACAAATAAGATTCAGAAAAAGGTAGGTTAGGGAGGTTGAGCTGGGTATATGTAATGGCTATAATTCAATCCCTGTGTATGTTTCGAAGAATGATTCTATAATCCAATTCAATATAAGATACGAATGGTTTACGTTATGGAAGAAACATATGTATATGTTGATATTAGATATTCACGAGTTATATATGGACTATCCATATATATTATTTCCCATCCCACTGAAGTTAGATGGATTCCAACGGAAGGACTTCCGTTTCATCTTTGGCTGTGGATTGAATGAATAAACAGATGAAGTTAAGGATATAGAAGAGAAAGAGCGAAGAATTGAAAGAGTGGTTCGGAACAAAGAAATGGAAGAACTAGAATCGTATGACTTTACAAAGAACTCCATGGATAGGAACTAAAAACGAGATATTGAAGCAGTTATGATGATTCAGTAATATCATCACTTCAATTTGGGAGTTCTTAGTTACTTCGACCCGATGGATCTTAGTGATGGAATAATAAGTCATAATTCAGTGATTGTATCATTAACCATTTTCTTTATTTTGGTGCGAGGAGCTTACCATGAATCCACTGATTTCTGCCGCTTCCGTTATTGCTGCTGGATTGGCCGTAGGGCTTGCTTCAATTGGACCTGGAGTTGGTCAAGGTACTGCTGCGGGCCAAGCTGTAGAAGGTATTGCGAGACAACCAGAAGCAGAGGGTAAAATACGAGGTACTTTATTGCTTAGTCTGGCTTTTATGGAAGCTTTAACAATTTACGGACTGGTCGTGGCATTAGCGCTTTTATTTGCGAATCCTTTTGTTTAATCCTATAAATGTGAAAAATACGTACTTATTTTTTTTCTTATTTGATTGCCGTGAACTTGCCGCTTGCTTCTTCGAATTATATCAACACTTTACTCCTACAACCACTTATTCGTTGAGACAATACCCCACCCCAGGGAAAAGGCTGATTTGAGGATGAGGAATTAGTAGATCCACTCGCTTTCTTCCTTTCCATCCTTAATGGAACCCTTTTTTTTTTTTCACTTTTAGGAAGCGTTGTAACAAACGAGGTATTTCGCAATTGGCATG
>NW_027518808.1:147500-150000 GCF_043159265.1 Tasmannia lanceolata | reverse complement strand
AACAGCACCTTTGGTTGCCACTGGTGGTTAGGCTGGTTGGTTGCGCAAACCCTATAGGAGGGTGGCATGCTGGTGGGCGTTTTTGCCCGGATAGGCACTAGAATGTGCAGATTTTGGGCGTTTTTGCCTGGATAGGCTAAGGAATGGGCATGCTTTGGGCGTTTTTGCCCGGATAGGCACCGGAATGCTTGGCCTTGGCTTGTCCTAGCAAGGCATTGCTGGGTTGGGCTCCCTTGGCCTTTTGGGCGCCTTGGACGATGTCTTGCGAAGACCATGGGCACAAGGCCATGGCATATGGTGAGGAAAGGACCACGGTTGCCAAGGTTAGGCACCGGAATGCTTGGCCTTGGCTTGCCCTAGCAGGGCATTGCTGGGTTGGGCTCCCTTGGCCTTTTGGGCGCCTTGGACGATGTCTTGCGAAGACCATGGGCACAAGGCCATGGCATATGGTGAGGAAAGGACCACGGTTGCCAAGGTTAGGCACCGGAATGCTTGGCCTTGGCTTGCCAAAGCAGGGCATTGCTGGGTTGGGCTCCCTTGGCCTTCCGGGCGCCTTGGACACTGTCTTGGGAAGACCATGGGCACAAGGCCATGGCATATGGTGGGGAATGGACCACGGTTGCCAAGGCTAGGCATATAGAGAGGAATCGCATTTTTGCCCGGATAGGCACCGGAATGCTTGGCCTTGGCTTGCCATAGCAGGGCATTGCTGGGTTGGGCTCCCTTGGCCTTCCGGGGGCCTTGGACGCTGTCTTGGGAAGACCATGGGCACAAGGCCATGGCATATAGTGAGGAATGGACCACGGTTGGCAAGGCTAGGCATATAGAGAGGAATGGACCACGGTTGCCAAGGTTGCGCAAGTTTTGGGCATTTTTTGCCCGGATATGCCCAAGTATGCCCCGATAGGCCCGTTACGCCCCGGTATGAACGCGTATGCCCGGATTGACTCGGTATGCCTTGGGATACATGCGTATGCCCCGATAGGCTTGGTACGCCCCGATATGCGCACGTGTGCCCCAGTAGGGCTCGGTATGCCCCGGTATGTACGCGTGTGCCCCGATAGGCCCGGTATGCCCCGATATGCACACGTGTGCCCCAATAGGGGTCGGTATGCCCCGGTAGGTACGCGTGTGCCCCGTAATGCACGTTTCGCAGATCTCCCCGCATGTCCCGCCCCTATATGTAATACTTACTTACTTACTTTCTTTCTTGCTTGCTTGCTTGCTTGCAATGGTTGGGAGTGCCCGGCATGCCCCGCTGCAGAGACCAAGGGCGCAATGACTTGGCACCGCGGATGCCGGGACTCCGGCACTTCCCGTGGCACTGATGGTTGGTTCCAAAGACAAAAGGCCGTGCAAGGCCACCGCACCGCGGATGATTTTGCTCGTGCTGGCGCCGTTGTGTGGCCAAAGAACATGCGCGAATGCTCGTGTCGGAAGGGTTGGTGTCCTGGCCCCGCGGGTGTCACGAATGCTCGGTTGCGAAGACCATGGGACCAGAGCCATGGCACGTCGGATGATGGCTCCAGCTGGCGCCCCGGCACTTTCTGTGGCATTGATGCTCGGTTTCAAAGACAAACGTGCGCAGGGCCAGGGGACCGCGGATGACTGCTCGTGCTGGCCCCGTTGGGCGGCATTGATGGTCGGTTGCAAAGAAAATGCGCGATTGCTCGTGTCGGGGCCTGGCAAGCCAAGGCCAAGCGAGCCATGGCAACGCGGATGATGGCTCCAGCTGGCGCCCCGGCACTTTCTGTGGCATTGATGCTCGGTTTCGAAGACAAACGTGCGCAGGGCCAGGGGACCGCGGAGGACTGCTCGTGCTGGCCCCGTTGGGCGGCATTGATGGTGTGTTGCAGAGAGCATGTGCGATTGCAAGTGTCGGCCGGGTTTGGGTTCCCTTGGGCTTTCGGGTGCCTTGGACGCTGTCTTGCGAAGACCATGGGCACAAGGCCCCGTCCTGGCCCCTTGTTCGATTCGCTCTCGTCTTGCGCTTGCTTCCAAGGTCCTCCATGACCTTCCCCATGGCCTTGCTAGATCCCCCCCATGACGCATGACCTCTGTCCGTTGATTGGTTTTGAGTGCACACCATGCCCGGCTTGGCACCGTGTTGTCGCGTGAGTGGCATTTGGATCGTGCATGCTGGTGGGCTACCTGCCAATGCGCACAAGCCTTGCACACTAGCCTTGCGCACGAGCCTTGCACAAAAGCCTTGGACACAAGCCTTGCGCACAAGCCATGCGCACAAGCCTTGGACGCTAGCCTTGCACACAAGCCATGCATACAAGCCTTGCTCACAAGCCTTGGGCACTGGCCCATCGCAGTAGCCTTGCACACAAGCCTTGCGCACTAGCTTTGGGCACGAGCCTTGCGCACTTGCCTTGGGCACTAGCCTTGCACACAACCCTTGGGAACTAGCCTTGCGCACCAGCCTTGCCCACAAGCCTTGCACACCAGCCTTGCACACTAGCCTTGCATACAAGCCTTGCACACTAGCCTTGCA
>NW_027518808.1:132500-137500 GCF_043159265.1 Tasmannia lanceolata | reverse complement strand
CCACCGCACCGCGGATGATTTTGCTCGTGCTGGCGCCGTTGTGTGGCCAAAGAACATGCGCGAATGCTCGTGTCGGAAGGGTTGGTGTCCTGGCCCCGCGGGTGTCACGAATGCTCGGTTGCGAAGACCATGGGACCAGAGCCATGGCACGTCGGATGATGGCTCCAGCTGGCGCCCCGGCACTTTCTGTGGCATTGATGCTCGGTTTCAAAGACAAACGTGCGCAGGGCCAGGGGACCGCGGATGACTGCTCGTGCTGGCCCCGTTGGGCGGCATTGATGGTCGGTTGCAAAGAAAATGCGCGATTGCTCGTGTCGGGGCCTGGCAAGCCAAGGCCAAGCGAGCCATGGCAACGCGGATGATGGCTCCAGCTGGCGCCCCGGCACTTTCTGTGGCATTGATGCTCGGTTTCGAAGACAAACGTGCGCAGGGCCAGGGGACCGCGGAGGACTGCTCGTGCTGGCCCCGTTGGGCGGCATTGATGGTGTGTTGCAGAGAGCATGTGCGATTGCAAGTGTCGGCCGGGTTTGGGTTCCCTTGGGCTTTCGGGTGCCTTGGACGCTGTCTTGCGAAGACCATGGGCACAAGGCCCCGTCCTGGCCCCTTGTTCGATTCGCTCTCGTCTTGCGCTTGCTTCCAAGGTCCTCCATGACCTTCCCCATGGCCTTGCTAGATCCCCCCCATGACGCATGACCTCTGTCCGTTGATTGGTTTTGAGTGCACACCATGCCCGGCTTGGCACCGTGTTGTCGCGTGAGTGGCATTTGGATCGTGCATGCTGGTGGGCTACCTGCCAATGCGCACAAGCCTTGCACACTAGCCTTGCGCACGAGCCTTGCACAAAAGCCTTGGACACAAGCCTTGCGCACAAGCCATGCGCACAAGCCTTGGACGCTAGCCTTGCACACAAGCCATGCATACAAGCCTTGCTCACAAGCCTTGGGCACTGGCCCATCGCAGTAGCCTTGCACACAAGCCTTGCGCACTAGCTTTGGGCACGAGCCTTGCGCACTTGCCTTGGGCACTAGCCTTGCACACAACCCTTGGGAACTAGCCTTGCGCACCAGCCTTGCCCACAAGCCTTGCACACCAGCCTTGCACACTAGCCTTGCATACAAGCCTTGCACACTAGCCTTGCACACAGGCCATGCTCACTAGCCTTGGGCACTAGCCTTGCACACAGACCTTGGGCACTAGCCTTGCGCACTAGCCTTGCCCACGAGCCTTGCACACTAGCCTTGCACGCAGGCCTTGCACGCTAGGCATGCTTGGGCCAGCAGCTCCCGCATCAAGTCGGCGGGTGTAGGCACGGTTGGGCGCAGATCCCGCATCGCCTCGTCGCGTCTGGGCGCAAACCCGTCGCGTCTCGTTGCGTCTTCAGAAGTCGTCGCTAACAGCACCTTTGGTTGCCACTGGTGGTTAGGCGGGTTGGTTGCGCAAACCCTATAGGAAGGTGGCATGCTGCGGGGCGCTGGAATGCGCAGGCTTAGGGCGTTTTTGCCCGGATAGGCACTGGAATGTGCTGGTTTTGGGCGTTTTTGCCTGGATAGGCTAAGGAATGGGCATGCTTTGGGCGTTTTCCCCGGATAGGCACTGGAATGGGCTGGTTTTGGGCGTTTTTGCCTGGATAGGCTAACGAATGGGGCATGCTTTGGGCGTTTTTGCCCGGGTAGGCACTGGAATGCCTGGCCTTGGCTGGGCATTGCTGGGTTGGGCTCCCTTGGCCTTTCAGGCGCCTTGGATGCTGTCTTGTGAAGACCATGGGCACAAGGCCATGGCATATAGTGGGGAATGGACCATGGTTGCCAAGGTTAGGCAATATAGAGGGCGGTGGGCGAGTAGGCCATGGCGTCACTTGTTTGCCCGTGTTTGCTCCCTTTGTGCGTTGTTTGGTTTTGGGAGCACACCTACCTTGCTAGGCTCGGCGGCTTACCCCTGCCCTTGTGGGTACTGGGTTGCACGTCTGTTTGCAACCCTATGGCTTGGTTGCTGCTGGCTTGGTTGGGTAGTTTGCCTCCGCCAATGCGCACAAGGGTTCCTTTTCTTCGTACCTGTGAGCTTACCTCCCTTGTTCGATTTGCTTTTGTATTGCGCTTTCTTACAGGGTCTCTCCAATGAGCTTCCCCCCCCCATCTTTGTCCTGGGCCTTTTGCTAGATCTCTCCCCTTCCCCCATTCCATTCGCCATCGTTGGCTTGCCTCAACCGTGGGGGTCTCCACTCTTGGCTTGGTCTTCGCTCGCATTCTCTTTGGCACGGAATTCCTCGTCCCGTGTGTCCCTTCCCCCTTCCCCTCTAACTTCCGCGCACAGCGGGTCGCCTAGCAGTGCCATTTCAGGCCCCATTGCTAATAGCAGTTGGGTCGGGGAGACATTGTTTGGCAGGCACCGTGTTGGCGCGTGAGTGGCATTTGGATCGTGCATGCTGGTGGGCTACCTGCCATTGCGCAGCTGACCACCCCGTTCATGGCCTACTCAATTCAAGCTCGATGCCTTACTCGGCTCGCATTATGGTGCCTGTGCTTGTTACCCATTTTATTGGCGGATGACTGCTCGTGCTGGCCCCGTTGGGCGGCATTGATGGTCGGTTGCAAAGAAAATGCGCGATTGCTCGTGTCGGGGCCCGGCAAGCCAAGGCCAAGCGAGCCATGGCACGTCGGATGATGGCTCCAGCTGGCGCCCCGGCACTTTCTGTGGCATTGATGCTCGGTTTCAAAGACAAACGTGCGCAGGGCCAGGGGACCGCGGATGACTGCTCGTGCTGGCCCCGTTGGGCGGCATTGATGGTCGGTTGCAAAGAAAATGCGCGATTGCTCGTGTCGGGGCCTGGCAAGCCAAGGCCAAGCGAGCCATGGCAACGCGGATGATGGCTCGCTAGTGCTGGCGCCGTGCACAGTGGCCTCGCACACTCGCCCTGCACGCTTCCCTTGCACGCAGCCTTGCACACTAGCCTCGCATGCGAGCCTTGCACCCTAGCCATGCAAACTAGCCTTGCACGGTAGCCATGCACACAAGCCGTGCACATTAGCCATGCGCACAAGCCCCGCACACTAGCCTTGCGCACAACCCTTGCACACAAGCCATGCACTCGAGCAATGCACACAAGCCTTGCACTCAAGCAATGCACACAAGCCCTGGACACTAGCCTTGCACACGGGCCTGGCACACAAGCCTTGGGCACTAGCCTTGCGCACTAGCGTTCCACATGAGCCTTGCACACTAGCCTTGGACACTAGCCTTGCACACAGGCCTTGCACACTAGGCATGCTTGGGCGAGCTGATCCCGCATCAAGTCGACGGGTCTAGGCATTCTTGGGCGCAGATCCCGCATCGTCTCGTCGCGTCTGGGCGCAAACACGTCGCGTCTCGTTGCGTCTTCAGAAGTCGTCGCTAACAGCACCTTTGGTTGCCACTGGTGGTTAGGCTGGTTGGTTGCGCAAACCCTATAGGAGGGTGGCATGCTGGTGGGCGTTTTTGCCCGGATAGGCACTAGAATGTGCAGATTTTGGGCGTTTTTGCCTGGATAGGCTAAGGAATGGGCATGCTTTGGGCGTTTTTGCCCGGATAGGCACCGGAATGCTTGGCCTTGGCTTGTCCTAGCAAGGCATTGCTGGGTTGGGCTCCCTTGGCCTTTTGGGCGCCTTGGACGATGTCTTGCGAAGACCATGGGCACAAGGCCATGGCATATGGTGAGGAAAGGACCACGGTTGCCAAGGTTAGGCACCGGAATGCTTGGCCTTGGCTTGCCAAAGCAGGGCATTGCTGGGTTGGGCTCCCTTGGCCTTCCGGGCGCCTTGGACACTGTCTTGGGAAGACCATGGGCACAAGGCCATGGCATATGGTGGGGAATGGACCACGGTTGCCAAGGCTAGGCATATAGAGAGGAATTGCATTTTTGCCCGGATAGGCACCGGAATGCTTGGCCTTGGCTTGCCATAGCAGGGCATTGCTGGGTTGGGCTCCCTTGGCCTTCCGGGGGCCTTGGACGCTGTCTTGGGAAGACCATGGGCACAAGGCCATGGCATATAGTGAGGAATGGACCACGGTTGGCAAGGCTAGGCATATAGAGAGGAATGGACCACGGTTGCCAAGGTTGCGCAAGTTTTGGGCATTTTTTGCCCGGATATGCCCAAGTATGCCCCGATAGGCCCGTTACGCCCCGGTATGAACGCGTATGCCCGGATTGACTCGGTATGCCTTGGGATACATGCGTATGCCCCGATAGGCTTGGTACGCCCCGATATGCGCACGTGTGCCCCAGTAGGGCTCGGTATGCCCCGGTATGTACGCGTGTGCCCCGATAGGCCCGGTATGCCCCGATATGCACACGTGTGCCCCAATAGGGGTCGGTATGCCCCGGTAGGTACGCGTGTGCCCCGTAATGCACGTTTCGCAGATCTCCCCGCATGTCCCGCCCCTATATGTAATACTTACTTACTTACTTACTTTCTTTCTTGCTTGCTTGCTTGCTTGCAATGGTTGGGAGTGCCCGGCATGCCCCGCTGCAGAGACCAAGGGCGCAATGACTTGGCACCGCGGATGCCGGGACTCCGGCACTTCCCGTGGCACTGATGGTTGGTTCCAAAGACAAAAGGCCGTGCAAGGCCACCGCACCGCGGATGATTTTGCTCGTGCTGGCGCCGTTGTGTGGCCAAAGAACATGCGCGAATGCTCGTGTCGGAAGGGTTGGTGTCCTGGCCCCGCGGGTGTCACGAATGCTCGGTTGCGAAGACCATGGGACCAGAGCCATGGCACGTCGGATGATGGCTCCAGCTGGCGCCCCGGCACTTTCTGTGGCATTGATGCTCGGTTTCAAAGACAAACGTGCGCAGGGCCAGGGGACCGCGGATGACTGCTCGTGCTGGCCCCGTTGGGCGGCATTGATGGTCGGTTGCAAAGAAAATGCGCGATTGCTCGTGTCGGGGCCTGGCAAGCCAAGGCCAAGCGAGCCATGGCAACGCGGATGATGGCTCCAGCTGGCGCCCCGGCACTTTCTGTGGCAT
>NW_027518808.1:120000-122500 GCF_043159265.1 Tasmannia lanceolata | reverse complement strand
GTTGCCAAGGCTAGGCATATAGAGAGGAATCGCATTTTTGCCCGGATAGGCACCGGAATGCTTGGCCTTGGCTTGCCATAGCAGGGCATTGCTGGGTTGGGCTCCCTTGGCCTTCCGGGGGCCTTGGACGCTGTCTTGGGAAGACCATGGGCACAAGGCCATGGCATATAGTGAGGAATGGACCACGGTTGGCAAGGCTAGGCATATAGAGAGGAATGGACCACGGTTGCCAAGGTTGCGCAAGTTTTGGGCATTTTTTGCCCGGATATGCCCAAGTATGCCCCGATAGGCCCGTTACGCCCCGGTATGAACGCGTATGCCCGGATTGACTCGGTATGCCTTGGGATACATGCGTATGCCCCGATAGGCTTGGTACGCCCCGATATGCGCACGTGTGCCCCAGTAGGGCTCGGTATGCCCCGGTATGTACGCGTGTGCCCCGATAGGCCCGGTATGCCCCGATATGCACACGTGTGCCCCAATAGGGGTCGGTATGCCCCGGTAGGTACGCGTGTGCCCCGTAATGCACGTTTCGCAGATCTCCCCGCATGTCCCGCCCCTATATGTAATACTTACTTACTTACTTTCTTTCTTGCTTGCTTGCTTGCTTGCAATGGTTGGGAGTGCCCGGCATGCCCCGCTGCAGAGACCAAGGGCGCAATGACTTGGCACCGCGGATGCCGGGACTCCGGCACTTCCCGTGGCACTGATGGTTGGTTCCAAAGACAAAAGGCCGTGCAAGGCCACCGCACCGCGGATGATTTTGCTCGTGCTGGCGCCGTTGTGTGGCCAAAGAACATGCGCGAATGCTCGTGTCGGAAGGGTTGGTGTCCTGGCCCCGCGGGTGTCACGAATGCTCGGTTGCGAAGACCATGGGACCAGAGCCATGGCACGTCGGATGATGGCTCCAGCTGGCGCCCCGGCACTTTCTGTGGCATTGATGCTCGGTTTCAAAGACAAACGTGCGCAGGGCCAGGGGACCGCGGATGACTGCTCGTGCTGGCCCCGTTGGGCGGCATTGATGGTCGGTTGCAAAGAAAATGCGCGATTGCTCGTGTCGGGGCCTGGCAAGCCAAGGCCAAGCGAGCCATGGCAACGCGGATGATGGCTCCAGCTGGCGCCCCGGCACTTTCTGTGGCATTGATGCTCGGTTTCGAAGACAAACGTGCGCAGGGCCAGGGGACCGCGGAGGACTGCTCGTGCTGGCCCCGTTGGGCGGCATTGATGGTGTGTTGCAGAGAGCATGTGCGATTGCAAGTGTCGGCCGGGTTTGGGTTCCCTTGGGCTTTCGGGTGCCTTGGACGCTGTCTTGCGAAGACCATGGGCACAAGGCCCCGTCCTGGCCCCTTGTTCGATTCGCTCTCGTCTTGCGCTTGCTTCCAAGGTCCTCCATGACCTTCCCCATGGCCTTGCTAGATCCCCCCCATGACGCATGACCTCTGTCCGTTGATTGGTTTTGAGTGCACACCATGCCCGGCTTGGCACCGTGTTGTCGCGTGAGTGGCATTTGGATCGTGCATGCTGGTGGGCTACCTGCCAATGCGCACAAGCCTTGCACACTAGCCTTGCGCACGAGCCTTGCACAAAAGCCTTGGACACAAGCCTTGCGCACAAGCCATGCGCACAAGCCTTGGACGCTAGCCTTGCACACAAGCCATGCATACAAGCCTTGCTCACAAGCCTTGGGCACTGGCCCATCGCAGTAGCCTTGCACACAAGCCTTGCGCACTAGCTTTGGGCACGAGCCTTGCGCACTTGCCTTGGGCACTAGCCTTGCACACAACCCTTGGGAACTAGCCTTGCGCACCAGCCTTGCCCACAAGCCTTGCACACCAGCCTTGCACACTAGCCTTGCATACAAGCCTTGCACACTAGCCTTGCACACAGGCCATGCTCACTAGCCTTGGGCACTAGCCTTGCACACAGACCTTGGGCACTAGCCTTGCGCACTAGCCTTGCCCACGAGCCTTGCACACTAGCCTTGCACGCAGGCCTTGCACGCTAGGCATGCTTGGGCCAGCAGCTCCCGCATCAAGTCGGCGGGTGTAGGCACGGTTGGGCGCAGATCCCGCATCGCCTCGTCGCGTCTGGGCGCAAACCCGTCGCGTCTCGTTGCGTCTTCAGAAGTCGTCGCTAACAGCACCTTTGGTTGCCACTGGTGGTTAGGCGGGTTGGTTGCGCAAACCCTATAGGAGGGTGGCATGCTGCGGGGCGCTGGAATGCGCAGGCTTAGGGCGTTTTTGCCCGGATAGGCACTGGAATGTGCTGGTTTTGGGCGTTTTTGCCTGGATAGGCTAAGGAATGGGCATGCTTTGGGCGTTTTCCCCGGATAGGCACTGGAATGGGCTGGTTTTGGGCGTTTTTGCCTGGATAGGCTAACGAATGGGGCATGCTTTGGGCGTTTTTGCCCGGGTAGGCACTGGAATGCCTGGCCTTGGCTGGGCATTGCTGGGTTGGGCTCCCTTGGCCTTTCAGGCGCCTTGGATGCTGTCTTGTGAAG
>NW_027518808.1:105000-110000 GCF_043159265.1 Tasmannia lanceolata | reverse complement strand
CTCGTCTTGCGCTTGCTTCCAAGGTCCTCCATGACCTTCCCCATGGCCTTGCTAGATCCCCCCCATGACGCATGACCTCTGTCCGTTGATTGGTTTTGAGTGCACACCATGCCCGGCTTGGCACCGTGTTGTCGCGTGAGTGGCATTTGGATCGTGCATGCTGGTGGGCTACCTGCCAATGCGCACAAGCCTTGCACACTAGCCTTGCGCACGAGCCTTGCACAAAAGCCTTGGACACAAGCCTTGCGCACAAGCCATGCGCACAAGCCTTGGACGCTAGCCTTGCACACAAGCCATGCATACAAGCCTTGCTCACAAGCCTTGGGCACTGGCCCATCGCAGTAGCCTTGCACACAAGCCTTGCGCACTAGCTTTGGGCACGAGCCTTGCGCACTTGCCTTGGGCACTAGCCTTGCACACAACCCTTGGGAACTAGCCTTGCGCACCAGCCTTGCCCACAAGCCTTGCACACCAGCCTTGCACACTAGCCTTGCATACAAGCCTTGCACACTAGCCTTGCACACAGGCCATGCTCACTAGCCTTGGGCACTAGCCTTGCACACAGACCTTGGGCACTAGCCTTGCGCACTAGCCTTGCCCACGAGCCTTGCACACTAGCCTTGCACGCAGGCCTTGCACGCTAGGCATGCTTGGGCCAGCAGCTCCCGCATCAAGTCGGCGGGTGTAGGCACGGTTGGGCGCAGATCCCGCATCGCCTCGTCGCGTCTGGGCGCAAACCCGTCGCGTCTCGTTGCGTCTTCAGAAGTCGTCGCTAACAGCACCTTTGGTTGCCACTGGTGGTTAGGCGGGTTGGTTGCGCAAACCCTATAGGAGGGTGGCATGCTGCGGGGCGCTGGAATGCGCAGGCTTAGGGCGTTTTTGCCCGGATAGGCACTGGAATGTGCTGGTTTTGGGCGTTTTTGCCTGGATAGGCTAAGGAATGGGCATGCTTTGGGCGTTTTCCCCGGATAGGCACTGGAATGGGCTGGTTTTGGGCGTTTTTGCCTGGATAGGCTAACGAATGGGGCATGCTTTGGGCGTTTTTGCCCGGGTAGGCACTGGAATGCCTGGCCTTGGCTGGGCATTGCTGGGTTGGGCTCCCTTGGCCTTTCAGGCGCCTTGGATGCTGTCTTGTGAAGACCATGGGCACAAGGCCATGGCATATAGTGGGGAATGGACCATGGTTGCCAAGGTTAGGCAATATAGAGGGCGGTGGGCGAGTAGGCCATGGCGTCACTTGTTTGCCCGTGTTTGCTCCCTTTGTGCGTTGTTTGGTTTTGGGAGCACACCTACCTTGCTAGGCTCGGCGGCTTACCCCTGCCCTTGTGGGTACTGGGTTGCACGTCTGTTTGCAACCCTATGGCTTGGTTGCTGCTGGCTTGGTTGGGTAGTTTGCCTTCGCCAATGCGCACAAGGGTTCCTTTTCTTCGTACCTGTGAGCTTACCTCCCTTGTTCGATTTGCTTTTGTATTGCGCTTTCTTACAGGGTCTCTCCAATGAGCTTCCCCCCCCCATCTTTGTCCTGGGCCTTTTGCTAGATCTCTCCCCTTCCCCCATTCCATTCGCCATCGTTGGCTTGCCTCAACCGTGGGGGTCTCCACTCTTGGCTTGGTCTTCGCTCGCATTCTCTTTGGCACGGAATTCCTCGTCCCGTGTGTCCCTTCCCCCTTCCCCTCTAACTTCCGCGCACAGCGGGTCGCCTAGCAGTGCCATTTCAGGCCCCATTGCTAATAGCAGTTGGGTCGGGGAGACATTGTTTGGCAGGCACCGTGTTGGCGCGTGAGTGGCATTTGGATCGTGCATGCTGGTGGGCTACCTGCCATTGCGCAGCTGACCACCCCGTTCATGGCCTACTCAATTCAAGCTCGATGCCTTACTCGGCTCGCATTATGGTGCCTGTGCTTGTTACCCATTTTATTGGCGGATGACTGCTCGTGCTGGCCCCGTTGGGCGGCATTGATGGTCGGTTGCAAAGAAAATGCGCGATTGCTCGTGTCGGGGCCCGGCAAGCCAAGGCCAAGCGAGCCATGGCACGTCGGATGATGGCTCCAGCTGGCGCCCCGGCACTTTCTGTGGCATTGATGCTCGGTTTCAAAGACAAACGTGCGCAGGGCCAGGGGACCGCGGATGACTGCTCGTGCTGGCCCCGTTGGGCGGCATTGATGGTCGGTTGCAAAGAAAATGCGCGATTGCTCGTGTCGGGGCCTGGCAAGCCAAGGCCAAGCGAGCCATGGCAACGCGGATGATGGCTCGCTAGTGCTGGCGCCGTGCACAGTGGCCTCGCACACTCGCCCTGCACGCTTCCCTTGCACGCAGCCTTGCACACTAGCCTCGCATGCGAGCCTTGCACCCTAGCCATGCAAACTAGCCTTGCACGGTAGCCATGCACACAAGCCGTGCACATTAGCCATGCGCACAAGCCCCGCACACTAGCCTTGCGCACAACCCTTGCACACAAGCCATGCACTCGAGCAATGCACACAAGCCTTGCACTCAAGCAATGCACACAAGCCCTGGACACTAGCCTTGCACACGGGCCTGGCACACAAGCCTTGGGCACTAGCCTTGCGCACTAGCGTTCCACATGAGCCTTGCACACTAGCCTTGGACACTAGCCTTGCACACAGGCCTTGCACACTAGGCATGCTTGGGCGAGCTGATCCCGCATCAAGTCGACGGGTCTAGGCATTCTTGGGCGCAGATCCCGCATCGTCTCGTCGCGTCTGGGCGCAAACACGTCGCGTCTCGTTGCGTCTTCAGAAGTCGTCGCTAACAGCACCTTTGGTTGCCACTGGTGGTTAGGCTGGTTGGTTGCGCAAACCCTATAGGAGGGTGGCATGCTGGTGGGCGTTTTTGCCCGGATAGGCACTAGAATGTGCAGATTTTGGGCGTTTTTGCCTGGATAGGCTAAGGAATGGGCATGCTTTGGGCGTTTTTGCCCGGATAGGCACCGGAATGCTTGGCCTTGGCTTGTCCTAGCAAGGCATTGCTGGGTTGGGCTCCCTTGGCCTTTTGGGCGCCTTGGACGATGTCTTGCGAAGACCATGGGCACAAGGCCATGGCATATGGTGAGGAAAGGACCACGGTTGCCAAGGTTAGGCACCGGAATGCTTGGCCTTGGCTTGCCAAAGCAGGGCATTGCTGGGTTGGGCTCCCTTGGCCTTCCGGGCGCCTTGGACACTGTCTTGGGAAGACCATGGGCACAAGGCCATGGCATATGGTGGGGAATGGACCACGGTTGCCAAGGCTAGGCATATAGAGAGGAATCGCATTTTTGCCCGGATAGGCACCGGAATGCTTGGCCTTGGCTTGCCATAGCAGGGCATTGCTGGGTTGGGCTCCCTTGGCCTTCCGGGGGCCTTGGACGCTGTCTTGGGAAGACCATGGGCACAAGGCCATGGCATATAGTGAGGAATGGACCACGGTTGGCAAGGCTAGGCATATAGAGAGGAATGGACCACGGTTGCCAAGGTTGCGCAAGTTTTGGGCATTTTTTGCCCGGATATGCCCAAGTATGCCCCGATAGGCCCGTTACGCCCCGGTATGAACGCGTATGCCCGGATAGACTCGGTATGCCTTGGGATACATGCGTATGCCCCGATAGGCTTGGTACGCCCCGATATGCGCACGTGTGCCCCAGTAGGGCTCGGTATGCCCCGGTATGTACGCGTGTGCCCCGATAGGCCCGGTATGCCCCGATATGCACACGTGTGCCCCAATAGGGGTCGGTATGCCCCGGTAGGTACGCGTGTGCCCCGTAATGCACGTTTCGCAGATCTCCCCGCATGTCCCGCCCCTATATGTAATACTTACTTACTTACTTACTTTCTTTCTTGCTTGCTTGCTTGCTTGCAATGGTTGGGAGTGCCCGGCATGCCCCGCTGCAGAGACCAAGGGCGCAATGACTTGGCACCGCGGATGCCGGGACTCCGGCACTTCCCGTGGCACTGATGGTTGGTTCCAAAGACAAAAGGCCGTGCAAGGCCACCGCACCGCGGATGATTTTGCTCGTGCTGGCGCCGTTGTGTGGCCAAAGAACATGCGCGAATGCTCGTGTCGGAAGGGTTGGTGTCCTGGCCCCGCGGGTGTCACGAATGCTCGGTTGCGAAGACCATGGGACCAGAGCCATGGCACGTCGGATGATGGCTCCAGCTGGCGCCCCGGCACTTTCTGTGGCATTGATGCTCGGTTTCAAAGACAAACGTGCGCAGGGCCAGGGGACCGCGGATGACTGCTCGTGCTGGCCCCGTTGGGCGGCATTGATGGTCGGTTGCAAAGAAAATGCGCGATTGCTCGTGTCGGGGCCTGGCAAGCCAAGGCCAAGCGAGCCATGGCAACGCGGATGATGGCTCCAGCTGGCGCCCCGGCACTTTCTGTGGCATTGATGCTCGGTTTCGAAGACAAACGTGCGCAGGGCCAGGGGACCGCGGAGGACTGCTCGTGCTGGCCCCGTTGGGCGGCATTGATGGTGTGTTGCAGAGAGCATGTGCGATTGCAAGTGTCGGCCGGGTTTGGGTTCCCTTGGGCTTTCGGGTGCCTTGGACGCTGTCTTGCGAAGACCATGGGCACAAGGCCCCGTCCTGGCCCCTTGTTCGATTCGCTCTCGTCTTGCGCTTGCTTCCAAGGTCCTCCATGACCTTCCCCATGGCCTTGCTAGATCCCCCCCATGACGCATGACCTCTGTCCGTTGATTGGTTTTGAGTGCACACCATGCCCGGCTTGGCACCGTGTTGTCGCGTGAGTGGCATTTGGATCGTGCATGCTGGTGGGCTACCTGCCAATGCGCACAAGCCTTGCACACTAGCCTTGCGCACGAGCCTTGCACAAAAGCCTTGGACACAAGCCTTGCGCACAAGCCATGCGCACAAGCCTTGGACGCTAGCCTTGCACACAAGCCATGCATACAAGCCTTGCTCACAAGCCTTGGGCACTGGCCCATCGCAGTAGCCTTGCACACAAGCCTTGCGCACTAGCTTTGGGCACGAGCCTTGCGCACTTGC
>NW_027518808.1:80000-85000 GCF_043159265.1 Tasmannia lanceolata | reverse complement strand
ATGTGCAGATTTTGGGCGTTTTTGCCTGGATAGGCTAAGGAATGGGCATGCTTTGGGCGTTTTTGCCCGGATAGGCACCGGAATGCTTGGCCTTGGCTTGTCCTAGCAAGGCATTGCTGGGTTGGGCTCCCTTGGCCTTTTGGGCGCCTTGGACGATGTCTTGCGAAGACCATGGGCACAAGGCCATGGCATATGGTGAGGAAAGGACCACGGTTGCCAAGGTTAGGCACCGGAATGCTTGGCCTTGGCTTGCCAAAGCAGGGCATTGCTGGGTTGGGCTCCCTTGGCCTTCCGGGCGCCTTGGACACTGTCTTGGGAAGACCATGGGCACAAGGCCATGGCATATGGTGGGGAATGGACCACGGTTGCCAAGGCTAGGCATATAGAGAGGAATCGCATTTTTGCCCGGATAGGCACCGGAATGCTTGGCCTTGGCTTGCCATAGCAGGGCATTGCTGGGTTGGGCTCCCTTGGCCTTCCGGGGGCCTTGGACGCTGTCTTGGGAAGACCATGGGCACAAGGCCATGGCATATAGTGAGGAATGGACCACGGTTGGCAAGGCTAGGCATATAGAGAGGAATGGACCACGGTTGCCAAGGTTGCGCAAGTTTTGGGCATTTTTTGCCCGGATATGCCCAAGTATGCCCCGATAGGCCCGTTACGCCCCGGTATGAACGCGTATGCCCGGATAGACTCGGTATGCCTTGGGATACATGCGTATGCCCCGATAGGCTTGGTACGCCCCGATATGCGCACGTGTGCCCCAGTAGGGCTCGGTATGCCCCGGTATGTACGCGTGTGCCCCGTAATGCACGTTTCGCAGATCTCCCCGCATGTCCCGCCCCTATATGTAATACTTACTTACTTACTTACTTTCTTTCTTGCTTGCTTGCTTGCTTGCAATGGTTGGGAGTGCCCGGCATGCCCCGCTGCAGAGACCAAGGGCGCAATGACTTGGCACCGCGGATGCCGGGACTCCGGCACTTCCCGTGGCACTGATGGTTGGTTCCAAAGACAAAAGGCCGTGCAAGGCCACCGCACCGCGGATGATTTTGCTCGTGCTGGCGCCGTTGTGTGGCCAAAGAACATGCGCGAATGCTCGTGTCGGAAGGGTTGGTGTCCTGGCCCCGCGGGTGTCACGAATGCTCGGTTGCGAAGACCATGGGACCAGAGCCATGGCACGTCGGATGATGGCTCCAGCTGGCGCCCCGGCACTTTCTGTGGCATTGATGCTCGGTTTCAAAGACAAACGTGCGCAGTGCCAGGGGACCGCGGATGACTGCTCGTGCTGGCCCCGTTGGGCGGCATTGATGGTCGGTTGCAAAGAAAATGCGCGATTGCTCGTGTCGGGGCCCGGCAAGCCAAGGCCAAGCGAGCCATGGCACGTCGGATGATGGCTCCAGCTGGCGCCCCGGCACTTTCTGTGGCATTGATGCTCGGTTTCAAAGACAAACGTGCGCAGGGCCAGGGGACCGCGGATGACTGCTCGTGCTGGCCCCGTTGGGCGGCATTGATGGTCGGTTGCAAAGAAAATGCGCGATTGCTCGTGTCGGGGCCTGGCAAGCCAAGGCCAAGCGAGCCATGGCAACGCGGATGATGGCTCGCTAGTGCTGGCGCCGTGCACAGTGGCCTCGCACACTCGCCCTGCACGCTTCCCTTGCACGCAGCCTTGCACACTAGCCTCGCATGCGAGCCTTGCACCCTAGCCATGCAAACTAGCCTTGCACGGTAGCCATGCACACAAGCCGTGCACATTAGCCATGCGCACAAGCCCCGCACACTAGCCTTGCGCACAACCCTTGCACACAAGCCATGCACTCGAGCAATGCACACAAGCCTTGCACTCAAGCAATGCACACAAGCCCTGGACACTAGCCTTGCACACGGGCCTGGCACACAAGCCTTGGGCACTAGCCTTGCGCACTAGCGTTCCACATGAGCCTTGCACACTAGCCTTGGACACTAGCCTTGCACACAGGCCTTGCACACTAGGCATGCTTGGGCGAGCTGATCCCGCATCAAGTCGACGGGTCTAGGCATTCTTGGGCGCAGATCCCGCATCGTCTCGTCGCGTCTGGGCGCAAACACGTCGCGTCTCGTTGCGTCTTCAGAAGTCGTCGCTAACAGCACCTTTGGTTGCCACTGGTGGTTAGGCTGGTTGGTTGCGCAAACCCTATAGGAGGGTGGCATGCTGGTGGGCGTTTTTGCCCGGATAGGCACTAGAATGTGCAGATTTTGGGCGTTTTTGCCTGGATAGGCTAAGGAATGGGCATGCTTTGGGCGTTTTTGCCCGGATAGGCACCGGAATGCTTGGCCTTGGCTTGTCCTAGCAAGGCATTGCTGGGTTGGGCTCCCTTGGCCTTTTGGGCGCCTTGGACGATGTCTTGCGAAGACCATGGGCACAAGGCCATGGCATATGGTGAGGAAAGGACCACGGTTGCCAAGGTTAGGCACCGGAATGCTTGGCCTTGGCTTGCCAAAGCAGGGCATTGCTGGGTTGGGCTCCCTTGGCCTTCCGGGCGCCTTGGACACTGTCTTGGGAAGACCATGGGCACAAGGCCATGGCATATGGTGGGGAATGGACCACGGTTGCCAAGGCTAGGCATATAGAGAGGAATTGCATTTTTGCCCGGATAGGCACCGGAATGCTTGGCCTTGGCTTGCCATAGCAGGGCATTGCTGGGTTGGGCTCCCTTGGCCTTCCGGGGGCCTTGGACGCTGTCTTGGGAAGACCATGGGCACAAGGCCATGGCATATAGTGAGGAATGGACCACGGTTGGCAAGGCTAGGCATATAGAGAGGAATGGACCACGGTTGCCAAGGTTGCGCAAGTTTTGGGCATTTTTTGCCCGGATATGCCCAAGTATGCCCCGATAGGCCCGTTACGCCCCGGTATGAACGCGTATGCCCGGATTGACTCGGTATGCCTTGGGATACATGCGTATGCCCCGATAGGCTTGGTACGCCCCGATATGCGCACGTGTGCCCCAGTAGGGCTCGGTATGCCCCGGTATGTACGCGTGTGCCCCGATAGGCCCGGTATGCCCCGATATGCACACGTGTGCCCCAATAGGGGTCGGTATGCCCCGGTAGGTACGCGTGTGCCCCGTAATGCACGTTTCGCAGATCTCCCCGCATGTCCCGCCCCTATATGTAATACTTACTTACTTACTTACTTTCTTTCTTGCTTGCTTGCTTGCTTGCAATGGTTGGGAGTGCCCGGCATGCCCCGCTGCAGAGACCAAGGGCGCAATGACTTGGCACCGCGGATGCCGGGACTCCGGCACTTCCCGTGGCACTGATGGTTGGTTCCAAAGACAAAAGGCCGTGCAAGGCCACCGCACCGCGGATGATTTTGCTCGTGCTGGCGCCGTTGTGTGGCCAAAGAACATGCGCGAATGCTCGTGTCGGAAGGGTTGGTGTCCTGGCCCCGCGGGTGTCACGAATGCTCGGTTGCGAAGACCATGGGACCAGAGCCATGGCACGTCGG
This sequence comes from Tasmannia lanceolata, assembly GCF_043159265.1. Taxonomy (NCBI): domain Eukaryota; kingdom Viridiplantae; phylum Streptophyta; class Magnoliopsida; order Canellales; family Winteraceae; genus Tasmannia; species Tasmannia lanceolata. The sequence goes on along the minus strand of NW_027518808.1, from coordinate 81,510 downwards.
ATGATGGCTCCAGCTGGCGCCCCGGCACTTTCTGTGGCATTGATGCTCGGTTTCAAAGACAAACGTGCGCAGGGCCAGGGGACCGCGGATGACTGCTCGTGCTGGCCCCGTTGGGCGGCATTGATGGTCGGTTGCAAAGAAAATGCGCGATTGCTCGTGTCGGGGCCTGGCAAGCCAAGGCCAAGCGAGCCATGGCAACGCGGATGATGGCTCCAGCTGGCGCCCCGGCACTTTCTGTGGCATTGATGCTCGGTTTCGAAGACAAACGTGCGCAGGGCCAGGGGACCGCGGAGGACTGCTCGTGCTGGCCCCGTTGGGCGGCATTGATGGTGTGTTGCAGAGAGCATGTGCGATTGCAAGTGTCGGCCGGGTTTGGGTTCCCTTGGGCTTTCGGGTGCCTTGGACGCTGTCTTGCGAAGACCATGGGCACAAGGCCCCGTCCTGGCCCCTTGTTCGATTCGCTCTCGTCTTGCGCTTGCTTCCAAGGTCCTCCATGACCTTCCCCATGGCCTTGCTAGATCCCCCCCATGACGCATGACCTCTGTCCGTTGATTGGTTTTGAGTGCACACCATGCCCGGCTTGGCACCGTGTTGTCGCGTGAGTGGCATTTGGATCGTGCATGCTGGTGGGCTACCTGCCAATGCGCACAAGCCTTGCACACTAGCCTTGCGCACGAGCCTTGCACAAAAGCCTTGGACACAAGCCTTGCGCACAAGCCATGCGCACAAGCCTTGGACGCTAGCCTTGCACACAAGCCATGCATACAAGCCTTGCTCACAAGCCTTGGGCACTGGCCCATCGCAGTAGCCTTGCACACAAGCCTTGCGCACTAGCTTTGGGCACGAGCCTTGCGCACTTGCCTTGGGCACTAGCCTTGCACACAACCCTTGGGAACTAGCCTTGCGCACCAGCCTTGCCCACAAGCCTTGCACACCAGCCTTGCACACTAGCCTTGCATACAAGCCTTGCACACTAGCCTTGCACACAGGCCATGCTCACTAGCCTTGGGCACTAGCCTTGCACACAGACCTTGGGCACTAGCCTTGCGCACTAGCCTTGCCCACGAGCCTTGCACACTAGCCTTGCACGCAGGCCTTGCACGCTAGGCATGCTTGGGCCAGCAGCTCCCGCATCAAGTCGGCGGGTGTAGGCACGGTTGGGCGCAGATCCCGCATCGCCTCGTCGCGTCTGGGCGCAAACCCGTCGCGTCTCGTTGCGTCTTCAGAAGTCGTCGCTAACAGCACCTTTGGTTGCCACTGGTGGTTAGGCGGGTTGGTTGCGCAAACCCTATAGGAGGGTGGCATGCTGCGGGGCGCTGGAATGCGCAGGCTTAGGGCGTTTTTGCCCGGATAGGCACTGGAATGTGCTGGTTTTGGGCGTTTTTGCCTGGATAGGCTAAGGAATGGGCATGCTTTGGGCGTTTTCCCCGGATAGGCACTGGAATGGGCTGGTTTTGGGCGTTTTTGCCTGGATAGGCTAACGAATGGGGCATGCTTTGGGCGTTTTTGC
>NW_027518808.1:67500-70000 GCF_043159265.1 Tasmannia lanceolata | reverse complement strand
TGCGCACAAGCCCCGCACACTAGCCTTGCGCACAACCCTTGCACACAAGCCATGCACTCGAGCAATGCACACAAGCCTTGCACTCAAGCAATGCACACAAGCCCTGGACACTAGCCTTGCACACGGGCCTGGCACACAAGCCTTGGGCACTAGCCTTGCGCACTAGCGTTCCACATGAGCCTTGCACACTAGCCTTGGACACTAGCCTTGCACACAGGCCTTGCACACTAGGCATGCTTGGGCGAGCTGATCCCGCATCAAGTCGACGGGTCTAGGCATTCGTGGGCGCAGATCCCGCATCGTCTCGTCGCGTCTGGGCGCAAACACGTCGCGTCTCGTTGCGTCTTCAGAAGTCGTCGCTAACAGCACCTTTGGTTGCCACTGGTGGTTAGGCTGGTTGGTTGCGCAAACCCTATAGGAGGGTGGCATGCTGGTGGGCGTTTTTGCCCGGATAGGCACTAGAATGTGCAGATTTTGGGCGTTTTTGCCTGGATAGGCTAAGGAATGGGCATGCTTTGGGCGTTTTTGCCCGGATAGGCACCGGAATGCTTGGCCTTGGCTTGTCCTAGCAAGGCATTGCTGGGTTGGGCTCCCTTGGCCTTTTGGGCGCCTTGGACGATGTCTTGCGAAGACCATGGGCACAAGGCCATGGCATATGGTGAGGAAAGGACCACGGTTGCCAAGGTTAGGCACCGGAATGCTTGGCCTTGGCTTGCCAAAGCAGGGCATTGCTGGGTTGGGCTCCCTTGGCCTTCCGGGCGCCTTGGACACTGTCTTGGGAAGACCATGGGCACAAGGCCATGGCATATGGTGGGGAATGGACCACGGTTGCCAAGGCTAGGCATATAGAGAGGAATTGCATTTTTGCCCGGATAGGCACCGGAATGCTTGGCCTTGGCTTGCCATAGCAGGGCATTGCTGGGTTGGGCTCCCTTGGCCTTCCGGGGGCCTTGGACGCTGTCTTGGGAAGACCATGGGCACAAGGCCATGGCATATAGTGAGGAATGGACCACGGTTGGCAAGGCTAGGCATATAGAGAGGAATGGACCACGGTTGCCAAGGTTGCGCAAGTTTTGGGCATTTTTTGCCCGGATATGCCCAAGTATGCCCCGATAGGCCCGTTACGCCCCGGTATGAACGCGTATGCCCGGATTGACTCGGTATGCCTTGGGATACATGCGTATGCCCCGATAGGCTTGGTACGCCCCGATATGCGCACGTGTGCCCCAGTAGGGCTCGGTATGCCCCGGTATGTACGCGTGTGCCCCGATAGGCCCGGTATGCCCCGATATGCACACGTGTGCCCCAATAGGGGTCGGTATGCCCCGGTAGGTACGCGTGTGCCCCGTAATGCACGTTTCGCAGATCTCCCCGCATGTCCCGCCCCTATATGTAATACTTACTTACTTACTTACTTTCTTTCTTGCTTGCTTGCTTGCTTGCAATGGTTGGGAGTGCCCGGCATGCCCCGCTGCAGAGACCAAGGGCGCAATGACTTGGCACCGCGGATGCCGGGACTCCGGCACTTCCCGTGGCACTGATGGTTGGTTCCAAAGACAAAAGGCCGTGCAAGGCCACCGCACCGCGGATGATTTTGCTCGTGCTGGCGCCGTTGTGTGGCCAAAGAACATGCGCGAATGCTCGTGTCGGAAGGGTTGGTGTCCTGGCCCCGCGGGTGTCACGAATGCTCGGTTGCGAAGACCATGGGACCAGAGCCATGGCACGTCGGATGATGGCTCCAGCTGGCGCCCCGGCACTTTCTGTGGCATTGATGCTCGGTTTCAAAGACAAACGTGCGCAGGGCCAGGGGACCGCGGATGACTGCTCGTGCTGGCCCCGTTGGGCGGCATTGATGGTCGGTTGCAAAGAAAATGCGCGATTGCTCGTGTCGGGGCCTGGCAAGCCAAGGCCAAGCGAGCCATGGCAACGCGGATGATGGCTCCAGCTGGCGCCCCGGCACTTTCTGTGGCATTGATGCTCGGTTTCGAAGACAAACGTGCGCAGGGCCAGGGGACCGCGGAGGACTGCTCGTGCTGGCCCCGTTGGGCGGCATTGATGGTGTGTTGCAGAGAGCATGTGCGATTGCAAGTGTCGGCCGGGTTTGGGTTCCCTTGGGCTTTCGGGTGCCTTGGACGCTGTCTTGCGAAGACCATGGGCACAAGGCCCCGTCCTGGCCCCTTGTTCGATTCGCTCTCGTCTTGCGCTTGCTTCCAAGGTCCTCCATGACCTTCCCCATGGCCTTGCTAGATCCCCCCCATGACGCATGACCTCTGTCCGTTGATTGGTTTTGAGTGCACACCATGCCCGGCTTGGCACCGTGTTGTCGCGTGAGTGGCATTTGGATCGTGCATGCTGGTGGGCTACCTGCCAATGCGCACAAGCCTTGCACACTAGCCTTGCGCACGAGCCTTGCACAAAAGCCTTGGACACAAGCCTTGCGCACAAGCCATGCGCACAAGCCTTGGACGCTAGCCTTGCACACAAGCCATGCATACAAGCC
>NW_027518808.1:52500-57500 GCF_043159265.1 Tasmannia lanceolata | reverse complement strand
GCAGATCTCCCCGCATGTCCCGCCCCTATATGTAATACTTACTTACTTACTTACTTTCTTTCTTGCTTGCTTGCTTGCTTGCAATGGTTGGGAGTGCCCGGCATGCCCCGCTGCAGAGACCAAGGGCGCAATGACTTGGCACCGCGGATGCCGGGACTCCGGCACTTCCCGTGGCACTGATGGTTGGTTCCAAAGACAAAAGGCCGTGCAAGGCCACCGCACCGCGGATGATTTTGCTCGTGCTGGCGCCGTTGTGTGGCCAAAGAACATGCGCGAATGCTCGTGTCGGAAGGGTTGGTGTCCTGGCCCCGCGGGTGTCACGAATGCTCGGTTGCGAAGACCATGGGACCAGAGCCATGGCACGTCGGATGATGGCTCCAGCTGGCGCCCCGGCACTTTCTGTGGCATTGATGCTCGGTTTCAAAGACAAACGTGCGCAGGGCCAGGGGACCGCGGATGACTGCTCGTGCTGGCCCCGTTGGGCGGCATTGATGGTCGGTTGCAAAGAAAATGCGCGATTGCTCGTGTCGGGGCCTGGCAAGCCAAGGCCAAGCGAGCCATGGCAACGCGGATGATGGCTCCAGCTGGCGCCCCGGCACTTTCTGTGGCATTGATGCTCGGTTTCGAAGACAAACGTGCGCAGGGCCAGGGGACCGCGGAGGACTGCTCGTGCTGGCCCCGTTGGGCGGCATTGATGGTGTGTTGCAGAGAGCATGTGCGATTGCAAGTGTCGGCCGGGTTTGGGTTCCCTTGGGCTTTCGGGTGCCTTGGACGCTGTCTTGCGAAGACCATGGGCACAAGGCCCCGTCCTGGCCCCTTGTTCGATTCGCTCTCGTCTTGCGCTTGCTTCCAAGGTCCTCCATGACCTTCCCCATGGCCTTGCTAGATCCCCCCCATGACGCATGACCTCTGTCCGTTGATTGGTTTTGAGTGCACACCATGCCCGGCTTGGCACCGTGTTGTCGCGTGAGTGGCATTTGGATCGTGCATGCTGGTGGGCTACCTGCCAATGCGCACAAGCCTTGCACACTAGCCTTGCGCACGAGCCTTGCACAAAAGCCTTGGACACAAGCCTTGCGCACAAGCCATGCGCACAAGCCTTGGACGCTAGCCTTGCACACAAGCCATGCATACAAGCCTTGCTCACAAGCCTTGGGCACTGGCCCATCGCAGTAGCCTTGCACACAAGCCTTGCGCACTAGCTTTGGGCACGAGCCTTGCGCACTTGCCTTGGGCACTAGCCTTGCACACAACCCTTGGGAACTAGCCTTGCGCACCAGCCTTGCCCACAAGCCTTGCACACCAGCCTTGCACACTAGCCTTGCATACAAGCCTTGCACACTAGCCTTGCACACAGGCCATGCTCACTAGCCTTGGGCACTAGCCTTGCACACAGACCTTGGGCACTAGCCTTGCGCACTAGCCTTGCCCACGAGCCTTGCACACTAGCCTTGCACGCAGGCCTTGCACGCTAGGCATGCTTGGGCCAGCAGCTCCCGCATCAAGTCGGCGGGTGTAGGCACGGTTGGGCGCAGATCCCGCATCGCCTCGTCGCGTCTGGGCGCAAACCCGTCGCGTCTCGTTGCGTCTTCAGAAGTCGTCGCTAACAGCACCTTTGGTTGCCACTGGTGGTTAGGCGGGTTGGTTGCGCAAACCCTATAGGAGGGTGGCATGCTGCGGGGCGCTGGAATGCGCAGGCTTAGGGCGTTTTTGCCCGGATAGGCACTGGAATGTGCTGGTTTTGGGCGTTTTTGCCTGGATAGGCTAAGGAATGGGCATGCTTTGGGCGTTTTCCCCGGATAGGCACTGGAATGGGCTGGTTTTGGGCGTTTTTGCCTGGATAGGCTAACGAATGGGGCATGCTTTGGGCGTTTTTGCCCGGGTAGGCACTGGAATGCCTGGCCTTGGCTGGGCATTGCTGGGTTGGGCTCCCTTGGCCTTTCAGGCGCCTTGGATGCTGTCTTGTGAAGACCATGGGCACAAGGCCATGGCATATAGTGGGGAATGGACCATGGTTGCCAAGGTTAGGCAATATAGAGGGCGGTGGGCGAGTAGGCCATGGCGTCACTTGTTTGCCCGTGTTTGCTCCCTTTGTGCGTTGTTTGGTTTTGGGAGCACACCTACCTTGCTAGGCTCGGCGGCTTACCCCTGCCCTTGTGGGTACTGGGTTGCACGTCTGTTTGCAACCCTATGGCTTGGTTGCTGCTGGCTTGGTTGGGTAGTTTGCCTTCGCCAATGCGCACAAGGGTTCCTTTTCTTCGTACCTGTGAGCTTACCTCCCTTGTTCGATTTGCTTTTGTATTGCGCTTTCTTACAGGGTCTCTCCAATGAGCTTCCCCCCCCCATCTTTGTCCTGGGCCTTTTGCTAGATCTCTCCCCTTCCCCCATTCCATTCGCCATCGTTGGCTTGCCTCAACCGTGGGGGTCTCCACTCTTGGCTTGGTCTTCGCTCGCATTCTCTTTGGCACGGAATTCCTCGTCCCGTGTGTCCCTTCCCCCTTCCCCTCTAACTTCCGCGCACAGCGGGTCGCCTAGCAGTGCCATTTCAGGCCCCATTGCTAATAGCAGTTGGGTCGGGGAGACATTGTTTGGCAGGCACCGTGTTGGCGCGTGAGTGGCATTTGGATCGTGCATGCTGGTGGGCTACCTGCCATTGCGCAGCTGACCACCCCGTTCATGGCCTACTCAATTCAAGCTCGATGCCTTACTCGGCTCGCATTATGGTGCCTGTGCTTGTTACCCATTTTATTGGCGGATGACTGCTCGTGCTGGCCCCGTTGGGCGGCATTGATGGTCGGTTGCAAAGAAAATGCGCGATTGCTCGTGTCGGGGCCCGGCAAGCCAAGGCCAAGCGAGCCATGGCACGTCGGATGATGGCTCCAGCTGGCGCCCCGGCACTTTCTGTGGCATTGATGCTCGGTTTCAAAGACAAACGTGCGCAGGGCCAGGGGACCGCGGATGACTGCTCGTGCTGGCCCCGTTGGGCGGCATTGATGGTCGGTTGCAAAGAAAATGCGCGATTGCTCGTGTCGGGGCCTGGCAAGCCAAGGCCAAGCGAGCCATGGCAACGCGGATGATGGCTCGCTAGTGCTGGCGCCGTGCACAGTGGCCTCGCACACTCGCCCTGCACGCTTCCCTTGCACGCAGCCTTGCACACTAGCCTCGCATGCGAGCCTTGCACCCTAGCCATGCAAACTAGCCTTGCACGGTAGCCATGCACACAAGCCGTGCACATTAGCCATGCGCACAAGCCCCGCACACTAGCCTTGCGCACAACCCTTGCACACAAGCCATGCACTCGAGCAATGCACACAAGCCTTGCACTCAAGCAATGCACACAAGCCCTGGACACTAGCCTTGCACACGGGCCTGGCACACAAGCCTTGGGCACTAGCCTTGCGCACTAGCGTTCCACATGAGCCTTGCACACTAGCCTTGGACACTAGCCTTGCACACAGGCCTTGCACACTAGGCATGCTTGGGCGAGCTGATCCCGCATCAAGTCGACGGGTCTAGGCATTCTTGGGCGCAGATCCCGCATCGTCTCGTCGCGTCTGGGCGCAAACACGTCGCGTCTCGTTGCGTCTTCAGAAGTCGTCGCTAACAGCACCTTTGGTTGCCACTGGTGGTTAGGCTGGTTGGTTGCGCAAACCCTATAGGAGGGTGGCATGCTGGTGGGCGTTTTTGCCCGGATAGGCACTAGAATGTGCAGATTTTGGGCGTTTTTGCCTGGATAGGCTAAGGAATGGGCATGCTTTGGGCGTTTTTGCCCGGATAGGCACCGGAATGCTTGGCCTTGGCTTGTCCTAGCAAGGCATTGCTGGGTTGGGCTCCCTTGGCCTTTTGGGCGCCTTGGACGATGTCTTGCGAAGACCATGGGCACAAGGCCATGGCATATGGTGAGGAAAGGACCACGGTTGCCAAGGTTAGGCACCGGAATGCTTGGCCTTGGCTTGCCAAAGCAGGGCATTGCTGGGTTGGGCTCCCTTGGCCTTCCGGGCGCCTTGGACACTGTCTTGGGAAGACCATGGGCACAAGGCCATGGCATATGGTGGGGAATGGACCACGGTTGCCAAGGCTAGGCATATAGAGAGGAATCGCATTTTTGCCCGGATAGGCACCGGAATGCTTGGCCTTGGCTTGCCATAGCAGGGCATTGCTGGGTTGGGCTCCCTTGGCCTTCCGGGGGCCTTGGACGCTGTCTTGGGAAGACCATGGGCACAAGGCCATGGCATATAGTGAGGAATGGACCACGGTTGGCAAGGCTAGGCATATAGAGAGGAATGGACCACGGTTGCCAAGGTTGCGCAAGTTTTGGGCATTTTTTGCCCGGATATGCCCAAGTATGCCCCGATAGGCCCGTTACGCCCCGGTATGAACGCGTATGCCCGGATAGACTCGGTATGCCTTGGGATACATGCGTATGCCCCGATAGGCTTGGTACGCCCCGATATGCGCACGTGTGCCCCAGTAGGGCTCGGTATGCCCCGGTATGTACGCGTGTGCCCCGATAGGCCCGGTATGCCCCGATATGCACACGTGTGCCCCAATAGGGGTCGGTATGCCCCGGTAGGTACGCGTGTGCCCCGTAATGCACGTTTCGCAGATCTCCCCGCATGTCCCGCCCCTATATGTAATACTTACTTACTTACTTACTTTCTTTCTTGCTTGCTTGCTTGCTTGCAATGGTTGGGAGTGCCCGGCATGCCCCGCTGCAGAGACCAAGGGCGCAATGACTTGGCACCGCGGATGCCGGGACTCCGGCACTTCCCGTGGCACTGATGGTTGGTTCCAAAGACAAAAGGCCGTGCAAGGCCACCGCACCGCGGATGATTTTGCTCGTGCTGGCGCCGTTGTGTGGCCAAAGAACATGCGCGAATGCTCGTGTCGGAAGGGTTGGTGTCCTGGCCCCGCGGGTGTCACGAATGCTCGGTTGCGAAGACCATGGGACCAGAGCCATGGCACGTCGGATGATGGCTCCAGCTGGCGCCCCGGCACTT
>NW_027518808.1:40000-42500 GCF_043159265.1 Tasmannia lanceolata | reverse complement strand
TGTCTTGCGAAGACCATGGGCACAAGGCCATGGCATATGGTGAGGAAAGGACCACGGTTGCCAAGGTTAGGCACCGGAATGCTTGGCCTTGGCTTGCCAAAGCAGGGCATTGCTGGGTTGGGCTCCCTTGGCCTTCCGGGCGCCTTGGACACTGTCTTGGGAAGACCATGGGCACAAGGCCATGGCATATGGTGGGGAATGGACCACGGTTGCCAAGGCTAGGCATATAGAGAGGAATCGCATTTTTGCCCGGATAGGCACCGGAATGCTTGGCCTTGGCTTGCCATAGCAGGGCATTGCTGGGTTGGGCTCCCTTGGCCTTCCGGGGGCCTTGGACGCTGTCTTGGGAAGACCATGGGCACAAGGCCATGGCATATAGTGAGGAATGGACCACGGTTGGCAAGGCTAGGCATATAGAGAGGAATGGACCACGGTTGCCAAGGTTGCGCAAGTTTTGGGCATTTTTTGCCCGGATATGCCCAAGTATGCCCCGATAGGCCCGTTACGCCCCGGTATGAACGCGTATGCCCGGATAGACTCGGTATGCCTTGGGATACATGCGTATGCCCCGATAGGCTTGGTACGCCCCGATATGCGCACGTGTGCCCCAGTAGGGCTCGGTATGCCCCGGTATGTACGCGTGTGCCCCGATAGGCCCGGTATGCCCCGATATGCACACGTGTGCCCCAATAGGGGTCGGTATGCCCCGGTAGGTACGCGTGTGCCCCGTAATGCACGTTTCGCAGATCTCCCCGCATGTCCCGCCCCTATATGTAATACTTACTTACTTACTTACTTTCTTTCTTGCTTGCTTGCTTGCTTGCAATGGTTGGGAGTGCCCGGCATGCCCCGCTGCAGAGACCAAGGGCGCAATGACTTGGCACCGCGGATGCCGGGACTCCGGCACTTCCCGTGGCACTGATGGTTGGTTCCAAAGACAAAAGGCCGTGCAAGGCCACCGCACCGCGGATGATTTTGCTCGTGCTGGCGCCGTTGTGTGGCCAAAGAACATGCGCGAATGCTCGTGTCGGAAGGGTTGGTGTCCTGGCCCCGCGGGTGTCACGAATGCTCGGTTGCGAAGACCATGGGACCAGAGCCATGGCACGTCGGATGATGGCTCCAGCTGGCGCCCCGGCACTTTCTGTGGCATTGATGCTCGGTTTCAAAGACAAACGTGCGCAGGGCCAGGGGACCGCGGATGACTGCTCGTGCTGGCCCCGTTGGGCGGCATTGATGGTCGGTTGCAAAGAAAATGCGCGATTGCTCGTGTCGGGGCCTGGCAAGCCAAGGCCAAGCGAGCCATGGCAACGCGGATGATGGCTCCAGCTGGCGCCCCGGCACTTTCTGTGGCATTGATGCTCGGTTTCGAAGACAAACGTGCGCAGGGCCAGGGGACCGCGGAGGACTGCTCGTGCTGGCCCCGTTGGGCGGCATTGATGGTGTGTTGCAGAGAGCATGTGCGATTGCAAGTGTCGGCCGGGTTTGGGTTCCCTTGGGCTTTCGGGTGCCTTGGACGCTGTCTTGCGAAGACCATGGGCACAAGGCCCCGTCCTGGCCCCTTGTTCGATTCGCTCTCGTCTTGCGCTTGCTTCCAAGGTCCTCCATGACCTTCCCCATGGCCTTGCTAGATCCCCCCCATGACGCATGACCTCTGTCCGTTGATTGGTTTTGAGTGCACACCATGCCCGGCTTGGCACCGTGTTGTCGCGTGAGTGGCATTTGGATCGTGCATGCTGGTGGGCTACCTGCCAATGCGCACAAGCCTTGCACACTAGCCTTGCGCACGAGCCTTGCACAAAAGCCTTGGACACAAGCCTTGCGCACAAGCCATGCGCACAAGCCTTGGACGCTAGCCTTGCACACAAGCCATGCATACAAGCCTTGCTCACAAGCCTTGGGCACTGGCCCATCGCAGTAGCCTTGCACACAAGCCTTGCGCACTAGCTTTGGGCACGAGCCTTGCGCACTTGCCTTGGGCACTAGCCTTGCACACAACCCTTGGGAACTAGCCTTGCGCACCAGCCTTGCCCACAAGCCTTGCACACCAGCCTTGCACACTAGCCTTGCATACAAGCCTTGCACACTAGCCTTGCACACAGGCCATGCTCACTAGCCTTGGGCACTAGCCTTGCACACAGACCTTGGGCACTAGCCTTGCGCACTAGCCTTGCCCACGAGCCTTGCACACTAGCCTTGCACGCAGGCCTTGCACGCTAGGCATGCTTGGGCCAGCAGCTCCCGCATCAAGTCGGCGGGTGTAGGCACGGTTGGGCGCAGATCCCGCATCGCCTCGTCGCGTCTGGGCGCAAACCCGTCGCGTCTCGTTGCGTCTTCAGAAGTCGTCGCTAACAGCACCTTTGGTTGCCACTGGTGGTTAGGCGGGTTGGTTGCGCAAACCCTATAGGAGGGTGGCATGCTGCGGGGCGCTGGAATGCGCAGGCTTAGGGCGTTTTTGCCCGGATAGGCACTGGAATGTGCTGGTTTTGGGCGTTTTTGCCTG
>NW_027518808.1:27500-30000 GCF_043159265.1 Tasmannia lanceolata | reverse complement strand
CTTGCACACTAGCCTCGCATGCGAGCCTTGCACCCTAGCCATGCAAACTAGCCTTGCACGGTAGCCATGCACACAAGCCGTGCACATTAGCCATGCGCACAAGCCCCGCACACTAGCCTTGCGCACAACCCTTGCACACAAGCCATGCACTCGAGCAATGCACACAAGCCTTGCACTCAAGCAATGCACACAAGCCCTGGACACTAGCCTTGCACACGGGCCTGGCACACAAGCCTTGGGCACTAGCCTTGCGCACTAGCGTTCCACATGAGCCTTGCACACTAGCCTTGGACACTAGCCTTGCACACAGGCCTTGCACACTAGGCATGCTTGGGCGAGCTGATCCCGCATCAAGTCGACGGGTCTAGGCATTCTTGGGCGCAGATCCCGCATCGTCTCGTCGCGTCTGGGCGCAAACACGTCGCGTCTCGTTGCGTCTTCAGAAGTCGTCGCTAACAGCACCTTTGGTTGCCACTGGTGGTTAGGCTGGTTGGTTGCGCAAACCCTATAGGAGGGTGGCATGCTGGTGGGCGTTTTTGCCCGGATAGGCACTAGAATGTGCAGATTTTGGGCGTTTTTGCCTGGATAGGCTAAGGAATGGGCATGCTTTGGGCGTTTTTGCCCGGATAGGCACCGGAATGCTTGGCCTTGGCTTGTCCTAGCAAGGCATTGCTGGGTTGGGCTCCCTTGGCCTTTTGGGCGCCTTGGACGATGTCTTGCGAAGACCATGGGCACAAGGCCATGGCATATGGTGAGGAAAGGACCACGGTTGCCAAGGTTAGGCACCGGAATGCTTGGCCTTGGCTTGCCAAAGCAGGGCATTGCTGGGTTGGGCTCCCTTGGCCTTCCGGGCGCCTTGGACACTGTCTTGGGAAGACCATGGGCACAAGGCCATGGCATATGGTGGGGAATGGACCACGGTTGCCAAGGCTAGGCATATAGAGAGGAATTGCATTTTTGCCCGGATAGGCACCGGAATGCTTGGCCTTGGCTTGCCATAGCAGGGCATTGCTGGGTTGGGCTCCCTTGGCCTTCCGGGGGCCTTGGACGCTGTCTTGGGAAGACCATGGGCACAAGGCCATGGCATATAGTGAGGAATGGACCACGGTTGGCAAGGCTAGGCATATAGAGAGGAATGGACCACGGTTGCCAAGGTTGCGCAAGTTTTGGGCATTTTTTGCCCGGATATGCCCAAGTATGCCCCGATAGGCCCGTTACGCCCCGGTATGAACGCGTATGCCCGGATTGACTCGGTATGCCTTGGGATACATGCGTATGCCCCGATAGGCTTGGTACGCCCCGATATGCGCACGTGTGCCCCAGTAGGGCTCGGTATGCCCCGGTATGTACGCGTGTGCCCCGATAGGCCCGGTATGCCCCGATATGCACACGTGTGCCCCAATAGGGGTCGGTATGCCCCGGTAGGTACGCGTGTGCCCCGTAATGCACGTTTCGCAGATCTCCCCGCATGTCCCGCCCCTATATGTAATACTTACTTACTTACTTACTTTCTTTCTTGCTTGCTTGCTTGCTTGCAATGGTTGGGAGTGCCCGGCATGCCCCGCTGCAGAGACCAAGGGCGCAATGACTTGGCACCGCGGATGCCGGGACTCCGGCACTTCCCGTGGCACTGATGGTTGGTTCCAAAGACAAAAGGCCGTGCAAGGCCACCGCACCGCGGATGATTTTGCTCGTGCTGGCGCCGTTGTGTGGCCAAAGAACATGCGCGAATGCTCGTGTCGGAAGGGTTGGTGTCCTGGCCCCGCGGGTGTCACGAATGCTCGGTTGCGAAGACCATGGGACCAGAGCCATGGCACGTCGGATGATGGCTCCAGCTGGCGCCCCGGCACTTTCTGTGGCATTGATGCTCGGTTTCAAAGACAAACGTGCGCAGGGCCAGGGGACCGCGGATGACTGCTCGTGCTGGCCCCGTTGGGCGGCATTGATGGTCGGTTGCAAAGAAAATGCGCGATTGCTCGTGTCGGGGCCTGGCAAGCCAAGGCCAAGCGAGCCATGGCAACGCGGATGATGGCTCCAGCTGGCGCCCCGGCACTTTCTGTGGCATTGATGCTCGGTTTCGAAGACAAACGTGCGCAGGGCCAGGGGACCGCGGAGGACTGCTCGTGCTGGCCCCGTTGGGCGGCATTGATGGTGTGTTGCAGAGAGCATGTGCGATTGCAAGTGTCGGCCGGGTTTGGGTTCCCTTGGGCTTTCGGGTGCCTTGGACGCTGTCTTGCGAAGACCATGGGCACAAGGCCCCGTCCTGGCCCCTTGTTCGATTCGCTCTCGTCTTGCGCTTGCTTCCAAGGTCCTCCATGACCTTCCCCATGGCCTTGCTAGATCCCCCCCATGACGCATGACCTCTGTCCGTTGATTGGTTTTGAGTGCACACCATGCCCGGCTTGGCACCGTGTTGTCGCGTGAGTGGCATTTGGATCGTGCATGCTGGTGGGCTACCTGCCAATGCGCACAAGCCTTGCACACTAGCCTTGCGCACGAG
>NW_027518808.1:2500-7500 GCF_043159265.1 Tasmannia lanceolata | reverse complement strand
CTTGGGCGCAGATCCCGCATCGTCTCGTCGCGTCTGGGCGCAAACACGTCGCGTCTCGTTGCGTCTTCAGAAGTCGTCGCTAACAGCACCTTTGGTTGCCACTGGTGGTTAGGCTGGTTGGTTGCGCAAACCCTATAGGAGGGTGGCATGCTGGTGGGCGTTTTTGCCCGGATAGGCACTAGAATGTGCAGATTTTGGGCGTTTTTGCCTGGATAGGCTAAGGAATGGGCATGCTTTGGGCGTTTTTGCCCGGATAGGCACCGGAATGCTTGGCCTTGGCTTGTCCTAGCAAGGCATTGCTGGGTTGGGCTCCCTTGGCCTTTTGGGCGCCTTGGACGATGTCTTGCGAAGACCATGGGCACAAGGCCATGGCATATGGTGAGGAAAGGACCACGGTTGCCAAGGTTAGGCACCGGAATGCTTGGCCTTGGCTTGCCAAAGCAGGGCATTGCTGGGTTGGGCTCCCTTGGCCTTCCGGGCGCCTTGGACACTGTCTTGGGAAGACCATGGGCACAAGGCCATGGCATATGGTGGGGAATGGACCACGGTTGCCAAGGCTAGGCATATAGAGAGGAATCGCATTTTTGCCCGGATAGGCACCGGAATGCTTGGCCTTGGCTTGCCATAGCAGGGCATTGCTGGGTTGGGCTCCCTTGGCCTTCCGGGGGCCTTGGACGCTGTCTTGGGAAGACCATGGGCACAAGGCCATGGCATATAGTGAGGAATGGACCACGGTTGGCAAGGCTAGGCATATAGAGAGGAATGGACCACGGTTGCCAAGGTTGCGCAAGTTTTGGGCATTTTTTGCCCGGATATGCCCAAGTATGCCCCGATAGGCCCGTTACGCCCCGGTATGAACGCGTATGCCCGGATAGACTCGGTATGCCTTGGGATACATGCGTATGCCCCGATAGGCTTGGTACGCCCCGATATGCGCACGTGTGCCCCAGTAGGGCTCGGTATGCCCCGGTATGTACGCGTGTGCCCCGATAGGCCCGGTATGCCCTGATAGGCCCGGTATGCCCCGATATGCACACGTGTGCCCCAATAGGGGTCGGTATGCCCCGGTAGGTACGCGTGTGCCCCGTAATGCACGTTTCGCAGATCTCCCCGCATGTCCCGCCCCTATATGTAATACTTACTTACTTACTTACTTTCTTTCTTGCTTGCTTGCTTGCTTGCAATGGTTGGGAGTGCCCGGCATGCCCCGCTGCAGAGACCAAGGGCGCAATGACTTGGCACCGCGGATGCCGGGACTCCGGCACTTCCCGTGGCACTGATGGTTGGTTCCAAAGACAAAAGGCCGTGCAAGGCCACCGCACCGCGGATGATTTTGCTCGTGCTGGCGCCGTTGTGTGGCCAAAGAACATGCGCGAATGCTCGTGTCGGAAGGGTTGGTGTCCTGGCCCCGCGGGTGTCACGAATGCTCGGTTGCGAAGACCATGGGACCAGAGCCATGGCACGTCGGATGATGGCTCCAGCTGGCGCCCCGGCACTTTCTGTGGCATTGATGCTCGGTTTCAAAGACAAACGTGCGCAGTGCCAGGGGACCGCGGATGACTGCTCGTGCTGGCCCCGTTGGGCGGCATTGATGGTCGGTTGCAAAGAAAATGCGCGATTGCTCGTGTCGGGGCCCGGCAAGCCAAGGCCAAGCGAGCCATGGCACGTCGGATGATGGCTCCAGCTGGCGCCCCGGCACTTTCTGTGGCATTGATGCTCGGTTTCAAAGACAAACGTGCGCAGGGCCAGGGGACCGCGGATGACTGCTCGTGCTGGCCCCGTTGGGCGGCATTGATGGTCGGTTGCAAAGAAAATGCGCGATTGCTCGTGTCGGGGCCTGGCAAGCCAAGGCCAAGCGAGCCATGGCAACGCGGATGATGGCTCGCTAGTGCTGGCGCCGTGCACAGTGGCCTCGCACACTCGCCCTGCACGCTTCCCTTGCACGCAGCCTTGCACACTAGCCTCGCATGCGAGCCTTGCACCCTAGCCATGCAAACTAGCCTTGCACGGTAGCCATGCACACAAGCCGTGCACATTAGCCATGCGCACAAGCCCCGCACACTAGCCTTGCGCACAACCCTTGCACACAAGCCATGCACTCGAGCAATGCACACAAGCCTTGCACTCAAGCAATGCACACAAGCCCTGGACACTAGCCTTGCACACGGGCCTGGCACACAAGCCTTGGGCACTAGCCTTGCGCACTAGCGTTCCACATGAGCCTTGCACACTAGCCTTGGACACTAGCCTTGCACACAGGCCTTGCACACTAGGCATGCTTGGGCGAGCTGATCCCGCATCAAGTCGACGGGTCTAGGCATTCTTGGGCGCAGATCCCGCATCGTCTCGTCGCGTCTGGGCGCAAACACGTCGCGTCTCGTTGCGTCTTCAGAAGTCGTCGCTAACAGCACCTTTGGTTGCCACTGGTGGTTAGGCTGGTTGGTTGCGCAAACCCTATAGGAGGGTGGCATGCTGGTGGGCGTTTTTGCCCGGATAGGCACTAGAATGTGCAGATTTTGGGCGTTTTTGCCTGGATAGGCTAAGGAATGGGCATGCTTTGGGCGTTTTTGCCCGGATAGGCACCGGAATGCTTGGCCTTGGCTTGTCCTAGCAAGGCATTGCTGGGTTGGGCTCCCTTGGCCTTTTGGGCGCCTTGGACGATGTCTTGCGAAGACCATGGGCACAAGGCCATGGCATATGGTGAGGAAAGGACCACGGTTGCCAAGGTTAGGCACCGGAATGCTTGGCCTTGGCTTGCCAAAGCAGGGCATTGCTGGGTTGGGCTCCCTTGGCCTTCCGGGCGCCTTGGACACTGTCTTGGGAAGACCATGGGCACAAGGCCATGGCATATGGTGGGGAATGGACCACGGTTGCCAAGGCTAGGCATATAGAGAGGAATTGCATTTTTGCCCGGATAGGCACCGGAATGCTTGGCCTTGGCTTGCCATAGCAGGGCATTGCTGGGTTGGGCTCCCTTGGCCTTCCGGGGGCCTTGGACGCTGTCTTGGGAAGACCATGGGCACAAGGCCATGGCATATAGTGAGGAATGGACCACGGTTGGCAAGGCTAGGCATATAGAGAGGAATGGACCACGGTTGCCAAGGTTGCGCAAGTTTTGGGCATTTTTTGCCCGGATATGCCCAAGTATGCCCCGATAGGCCCGTTACGCCCCGGTATGAACGCGTATGCCCGGATTGACTCGGTATGCCTTGGGATACATGCGTATGCCCCGATAGGCTTGGTACGCCCCGATATGCGCACGTGTGCCCCAGTAGGGCTCGGTATGCCCCGGTATGTACGCGTGTGCCCCGATAGGCCCGGTATGCCCCGATATGCACACGTGTGCCCCAATAGGGGTCGGTATGCCCCGGTAGGTACGCGTGTGCCCCGTAATGCACGTTTCGCAGATCTCCCCGCATGTCCCGCCCCTATATGTAATACTTACTTACTTACTTACTTTCTTTCTTGCTTGCTTGCTTGCTTGCAATGGTTGGGAGTGCCCGGCATGCCCCGCTGCAGAGACCAAGGGCGCAATGACTTGGCACCGCGGATGCCGGGACTCCGGCACTTCCCGTGGCACTGATGGTTGGTTCCAAAGACAAAAGGCCGTGCAAGGCCACCGCACCGCGGATGATTTTGCTCGTGCTGGCGCCGTTGTGTGGCCAAAGAACATGCGCGAATGCTCGTGTCGGAAGGGTTGGTGTCCTGGCCCCGCGGGTGTCACGAATGCTCGGTTGCGAAGACCATGGGACCAGAGCCATGGCACGTCGGATGATGGCTCCAGCTGGCGCCCCGGCACTTTCTGTGGCATTGATGCTCGGTTTCAAAGACAAACGTGCGCAGGGCCAGGGGACCGCGGATGACTGCTCGTGCTGGCCCCGTTGGGCGGCATTGATGGTCGGTTGCAAAGAAAATGCGCGATTGCTCGTGTCGGGGCCTGGCAAGCCAAGGCCAAGCGAGCCATGGCAACGCGGATGATGGCTCCAGCTGGCGCCCCGGCACTTTCTGTGGCATTGATGCTCGGTTTCGAAGACAAACGTGCGCAGGGCCAGGGGACCGCGGAGGACTGCTCGTGCTGGCCCCGTTGGGCGGCATTGATGGTGTGTTGCAGAGAGCATGTGCGATTGCAAGTGTCGGCCGGGTTTGGGTTCCCTTGGGCTTTCGGGTGCCTTGGACGCTGTCTTGCGAAGACCATGGGCACAAGGCCCCGTCCTGGCCCCTTGTTCGATTCGCTCTCGTCTTGCGCTTGCTTCCAAGGTCCTCCATGACCTTCCCCATGGCCTTGCTAGATCCCCCCCATGACGCATGACCTCTGTCCGTTGATTGGTTTTGAGTGCACACCATGCCCGGCTTGGCACCGTGTTGTCGCGTGAGTGGCATTTGGATCGTGCATGCTGGTGGGCTACCTGCCAATGCGCACAAGCCTTGCACACTAGCCTTGCGCACGAGCCTTGCACAAAAGCCTTGGACACAAGCCTTGCGCACAAGCCATGCGCACAAGCCTTGGACGCTAGCCTTGCACACAAGCCATGCATACAAGCCTTGCTCACAAGCCTTGGGCACTGGCCCATCGCAGTAGCCTTGCACACAAGCCTTGCGCACTAGCTTTGGGCACGAGCCTTGCGCACTTGCCTTGGGCACTAGCCTTGCACACAACCCTTGGGAACTAGCCTTGCGCACCAGCCTTGCCCACAAGCCTTGCACACCAGCCTTGCACACTAGCCTTGCATACAAGCCTTGCACACTAGCCTTGCACACAGGCCATGCTCACTAGCCTTGGGCACTAGCCTTGCACACAGACCTTGGGCACTAGCCTTGCGCACTAGCCTTGCCCACGAGCCTTGCACACTAGCCTTGCACGCAGGCCTTGCACGCTAGGCATGCTTGGGCCAGCAGCTCCCGCATCAAGTCGGCGGGTGTAGGCACGGTTGGGCGCAGATCCCGCATCGCCTCGTCGCGTCTGGGCGCAAACCCGTCGCGTCTCGTTGCGTCTTCAGAAG
>NW_027518807.1:25000-26362 GCF_043159265.1 Tasmannia lanceolata | reverse complement strand
AAATGGGAACGGGCTGGGGTTATGAACTTATAATCATGGAATCGACTCGATCATCAGATTATAAGTTCATTCCATACCGGACCAGACCGGAATAGGGTTATGTACATTCTTATTATGAGAAGGGGTCATTCGAGCGTATGTAAATAGATACTATGTTTACATATGGATCCCTACGTCGTTACATTCCATTTAGGATTAGAAATAGGCGTAATCGGACCTGCTTTTTACATATCTATCGTTATTTGGGTACCATATTCACTTCTTTGGGCTTCGATTGAATCGAGAAATAGGTTTGATTGTACATCTTTTTGATATATATATAAGGTATCCTCCGAATAATTCAAATCGAAGCAATTTGATGTCCGACTCGGGCCTATAATGACCGATCCATAGAAATACTCCAACACTCCACCTTTGTCATATATTCCATATATCACACTAGATAGATATCATATTCATGGAATACGATTCACTTTCAAGATGCCTTGATGGTGAAATGGTAGACACGCGAGACTCAAAATCTCGTGCTTAAGAGCGTGGAGGTTCGAGTCCTCTTCAAGGCATAATATTGAAAATGCTCATTGAATGAGCATTCTCAATAACAGATCTCGGATCTAATCGATATTGATATACCGAGTATCTGTTGATACGAAGTATTCCGGCGATCCCCACGATCCGAGTCCGGGCTGTTGGAATTGGAATAGGTTCGGCAGCGGATCACGAAATCTTGGCGATTTTCTCTATCTAATGAATGAGGAGTCCGTTTTGAAATCGTCCGCCCTGCACCCACCCCCCGAGTCTATGCTTCAACAGGAATCACACAAGGGTAGATTGATACAATAGAAACCTCTGGTAAAATGCCCGCCCGTCACGTCACCCAGCAGATAAAGTATATTACATAGTCCGTTTTAGGGATTGGCGACTTCCCCATTCAGTGACTTTGGCACTGGACGTTCCCAAAATGGGTACTATCGGGTCGGGTGAATTAGATAATAGACGTCTGTTGGCATTCCAGCCTTCCTTCTCCTTTCAGGGCCTATCCGAAAGAGAATCCAGTACCTCTTGGTCGGGAATATCTGAATAGGACGAACCGGCCCCCGTGGATATCTTTGCTTCGGAACAAAACAATTCGAATTAGGCTCGGTCAACTGGAATGTGTATTCTCCATATAGGAGATCTTCCAATTGAGAAGATCCATCGACCTGAGACGAAGAGAAAGGTCTATCTATTTTATTTAGTTATTCAGTTAAACCAATGATTCGTTATTGGAGCAGATAGCAAGAACCATTTCATCGGACATGCGTCTTTTTTATTTTCCAATGAATTTACATCTTTCATTAATGGAAATTGTTTGATGTAGTG
>NW_027518807.1:10000-15000 GCF_043159265.1 Tasmannia lanceolata | reverse complement strand
ATATAATAGATCGTATGGTGGGTCACAAATTGGGAGAATTCGCACCGACTCTGACTTTCCAGGGACACGCGAGAAACAATAATGGATCTCGTCGTTAATAAAGTGAAATAGGTGCTCGTCATTCATTGGTGGGAGGTAACCCTTATGTCAAAGTGGAGAAGGTGGAAGAGGAGCATGAAAAAGCATAGGAAGAAGAAGAGCTCTAGTACAGAAGTACAAGCTTTAGCTCAACATATATGTATGTCTGCTCACAAAGCACGAAGAGTCATTGATCAGATTCGTGGGCGTTCCTATGAGGAAACACTTATGCTACTAGAACTTATGCCTTATCGAGCATCTTATCCCATTTTAAAATTGGTTTATTCTGCAGCAGCAAATGCTAGTCACAATAAGGGTTTCAACGAAGCTGATTTAGTCATTAGTCAAGCCGAAGTCAATGGGGGTACTATCATTAAAAAGTTAAAACCTCGGGCTCGAGGACGTAGTTATCCGATAAAAAGACCCACCTGTCATATAAATATCGTTTTGAAAGATCAATCTAAAACGAAAACTGAACAAGATTTTCTTTTAGAGAATAAAGGTGTATTTAAGGATACTATAATAGAGAGATACCTAGAGAAAGAGAGAGAGAGATAAACTTCTGCCTCCTTCGGTTTCCGAATTGGAATAGAGATAAATAGATATATATAGAGAGAGAAAGAGATCGGGATAAATATGATATGGGAAAAAAAATAAATCCACTTGGTTTCCGACTTGGTGCAAACCAAAGTCATCGTTCCCTTTGGTTCGCACAACCCAAAAGTTATTCCAGGGGTCTCCAGGAAGATGAAAAAATACGGGATTGTATCAAGAATTATGTACAAAAAAATATGAGATCTGGTTCAGAAGGAATTGCACATATAGAGATTAAAAAAAAAATCGACCTAATTCAGGTCATAATCTATATTGGATTCCCAAATTTGTTAATAGAGGGTCGAACGCGAGGAATCGAAGAATTACGGATCAATGTACAAAAAGGGTTTCGTTCTGTGAACCGGAGACTTAACATTGCTATCACAAGAGTTGCAAAACCTTATGGACAACCTAATATTCTTGCAGAATATATAGCTCTACAATTAAAGAATAGAGTTTCGTTTCGAAAGGCAATGAAAAAAGCTATTGAATTAACTGAACAAGCTGATACAAAAGGAATTCAAGTGCAAATTGCAGGGCGTATCGACGGAAAAGAAATTGCACGTGTCGAATGGATCAGAGAAGGTAGGGTTCCCCTACAAACCATTCGAGCTAAAATTGATCATTGTTCCTATACAGTTCGAACTATCTATGGGGTATTAGGCATCAAAATTTGGATATTTGTAGATGAGCAATAATGGGTCTTTCCTTCCCATTCTATACTGCGATAGAACAAAAAATGACAAACTCTTTCATTCATTCTTTTTCCCTTCAATCAAAAATGAACAATTCTAATTAGAATTATTAATTATTTCTAATTATTAATTATAATTATATAGGGTTGAATAAAAATTCGATTGATCATTTGGTAGAATTGCTATGCTTAGTGTGTGACTCGTTGGTTTTTTCTTTAGAGTTGGATTCAAAAAAAAAAAAAACAATGGACCAGCCCATAACTAATAACTAGAGAACTAATAACCAGCTCATTGCTTCGTATTATCGAGATCCAAGAAAGCAGTCACTATATGATGTGTTGATCATATAGTTGTAGCAACTGAAATCGTTTTTTTTTTTTTCATAAAGGAAAAAAAAATCTGATTATGGTTTGTAAAGCGAAAATAGAGGGATATGGGTAAAAGGAGGGGTGAGAGAAAGAAAGGAGGAGAATATCAATCAATGCTATATGATTCCAATATGTATGGTCTATGAATCATCTCATAAAAGGCAGCGTGATAAAGCATCAATACGGATTCGTTTATAAGTAGATGAATCCGGTTCATAGGAAAAATGAAAATAATAAAGAGCCTCGAGTCAATAGAGACTGAGGAGATTGACTCGGGAACAAATGAAATTGGGAGCTCCACTGTAGAGTTCAGACCTAACCATTAATGGAGAAGCTATGGGAACGACGGAACCTGTGACTGCACAAGATTCTATTAAAAACGAATCCTAATGATTCATTGGGTGGGATGGCGAAACCAACCAAGAACCCTTTTATTTATTCTGAAAGGTCATGGGTTGACCCTACGAATGAAGCAGATTTTAAAGAGTCAATATTCGCCCGCGAACCTTTCCTTATTGGATTGCAAAATTTTGGGCGATTCCATTCAGTAAAGGCCAAAAGAAGGATTCGTTATAAAAAGAAAGGCATTCATTATCCATAAATAGAAATATACGTCCTATAAATTATAAATCGAAATAGAAAGATACGTCTAGCTGCTGTATATACAAGATATACAGATTCCTACATGATGGATTAACTATCAAGAAATCCCATGATTCAGTGTATTATTCATTAAATACATGTGTATTTGTAATATTATTGAATCGTTTCATTCGCGAGGAGCTGGATGAGACGAAACTCTCATGTCCGGTTCTGCAGTAGAGATGGGGTTGAGAAACAACCATCAACTATAACCCCAAAAGAACCAGATTCCGTAAACAACATAGAGGAAGAATGAAGGGAATATCTTATCGAGGCAATCGTATTTGTTTCGGTAGATACGCTCTTCAGGCACTTGAACCCGCTTGGATCACATCTAGACAAATAGAAGCAGGGCGACGAGCAATGACACGATATGCGCGTCGTGGTGGAAAAATCTGGGTACGTATATTTCCCGACAAACCCGTTACAGTCAGACCCACAGAAACACGTATGGGTTCGGGTAAGGGATCCCCCGAATATTGGGTATCCGTCGTTAAACCGGGTCGAATACTTTATGAAATGGGCGGAGTCTCAGAAACTGTAGCCAGAGCAGCTATTTCAATAGCTGCGTGCAAAATGCCTATACGAACTCAATTCGTTATTGTGGGATAGGGATGTGAAACCAAAAGAAAGGAGTATTTTTGATGAAAAATACAATTGCAGATTTATTTATTTCTGGACAGACAATATTTCTTTCTTTTTTCCTTCGCCCTTTGCATTGAAATAAGAGATTCAAAAAAAAAAAAATGATATGATTCAACCTCAGACCCATTTGAATGTAGCGGACAACAGCGGGGCTCGAGAATTGATGTGTATTCGAATAATCGGAGCTAGTAATCGCCGATATGCTCATATCGGTGATGTTATTGTTGCTGTAATCAAAGAAGCAGTACCCAATATGCCTCTCGAAAGATCAGAAGTGATCAGAGCTGTAATTGTACGTACATGTAAAGAACTCAAACGTGACAACGGTATGATAATACGATATGATGACAATGCAGCGGTTGTCATTGATCAAGAAGGAAATCCAAAAGGAACTCGAGTTTTTGGCGCGATCGCTCGGGAATTGAGACAGTTGAATTTCACTAAAATAGTCTCATTAGCTCCTGAGGTATTATAAAGACTAGTAGATGAGACCATTATATAGTAGGGTATCTGAAGTAGATCAAATCCATTAGTAGATTGTGTCTTATGCATATACCTTTAATAATTCATAAAAAAAAAAATTGAAAGTGAAAATGAAAATCAAGAAAAAAAAAAAACAGAACATGTTGATTATATCAAAATGGGGAAGCCCTAATAATTATAGTTCGTCATGAGTAAGGACACTATTGCCGATATAATAACTTCTATAAGAAATGCTGACATGGATAAAAAAAGAACAGCTCGAATAGCATCTACTAATATAACCGAAAACATTATTAAAATACTTCTACGAGAAGGTTTTATTGAAAATGTTAGGAAACATCGAGAAAACAAGAAATATTTCTTGGTTTTAACCCTGCGACATAGAAGGAATCAGAAAGGAACATATAGAAATATTTTAAAGTGTATCAGCCGACCCGGTCTACGAATCTATTCCAACTATAAACGAATTCCTAGGATTTTAGGTGGAATAGGTATTGTAATTCTTTCTACTTCTCGAGGTATAATGACAGATCGAGAAGCTCGACTAAAAAGAATTGGAGGAGAAATTTTATGTTATATATGGTGATCCTTCTGAATATCCGAATTTGATCCGTAACTTTCGATTTGTGAAAAAGAGAGAAAAGGCAGGTTGTCTAATATCACTCCTCCTCCATTAGTTGATACTTCAAGGGGGTTACCTGAAATGAAAGAACAAAAATTGATTCATGAAGGTTTAATTACTGAATCACTTCCAAATGGTATGTTCCGGGTTCGTTTAGATAATGAAGATCTGATTCTAGGTTATGTTTCGGGGAGGATCCGACGTAGTTTTATACGGATACTACCAGGAGATAGAGTCAAAATCGAAGTAAGTCGTTATGATTCAACCAAGGGACGTATAATTTATAGACTTCGCAACAAAGGTTCGAACGATTAGGTGACTTTTTAAACATTTCTTCCATGGGGATACAATTCGAGGTTCAAAATTTCAAGAGACTTATTTTCTTCAAAAGAGTAGATTCGGAATTAAGGAATGACAAATATGAAAATAAGGGCTTCTGTTCGTAAAATTTGCGAAAAATGTCGACTGATCCGTAGGCGAGGACGAATTATAGTAATTTGTTTCAATCCGAGACATAAACAGAGACAAGGGTAATCTTTCTAAAAAGGGCCTTTCTAAAGTAAGGGACCCGTTGTACAAATAAAGGATCTGTTTTGACATGAAATGGATATATCCGTATATCTCTGACTCATATTTATGAGATGCTAAAATATGACAAAACCTATACCAAGAATTGGTTCGCGTAGGAATGGGCGTATTAGTTCACGTAAGAATGGACGTAGAATACCAAAAGGAGTTATTCATGTTCAAGCGAGTTTCAACAATACCATTGTAACTGTTACGGATATGCGAGGTCGGGTGGTTTCTTGGTCCTCCGCTGGTACTTGTGGATTCAGAGGCACAAGAAGAGGGACACCATTTGCTGCTCAAACC
>NW_027518807.1:0-5000 GCF_043159265.1 Tasmannia lanceolata | reverse complement strand
ATCATTTCATCCTTTTTGTCGGAACCTTAGGTGGTTCTCGAAAAAAGATAGCGAAAAAAATTATCCCTAGAGTCGAGACTAACAGGAATGTATAAACCAATGCTTCCATGGATTCGATCGTGGTTTACAATTATAGCTTCCACACCTGTGCATTTGGGAACATTTCCCAGATAAAGTAAAGAAAGGGCAAGAGTCAAAGAAAAGGCGATGATTAAAATCAAGATTTCTACGGTACCCTAACCTTATGTCAAATCAAAAAAAAATCAAATAGAGGCAAAAGACGCTAGAGTAATGTTGTATCAGACTACTTGTCGCCTTGTAGTTGGATCTCCAAGTTTTTGGAATGTTCCAAATTCCACTTGAGCATCCAAATCAGGGTCAATACCAGCAAAAACATCTCTGAACAAGGTTCTAGCCCCATGCCAAATGTGTCCGAAAAAGAAGAGCAAAGCAAACGTAGCATGTCCAAAAGTAAACCAACCCCTTGGACTGCTACGAAAAACACCATCGGATTTCAAAGTAGCACGATCTAATTCAAAAATTTCACCCAATTGGGCACGTCTAGCATATTTTTTCACAGTAGCAGGATCGCCATAACTGACCCCATTGAGTTCGCCACCATAGAACTCAACAGTTACACCTACTTGTTCGACACTATACTTCGATTCTGCCCTTCTAAAAGGAACATCCGCTCTCACAATTCCGTCTCCGTCTACCAAAACCACCGGAAATGTTTCAAAAAAAGTAGGCATACGACGTACAAAAAGCTCATGCCCCTCTTTATCTCTAAAGATGGGGTGTCCTAACCATCCAACAGCTATTCCATCCCCATTGTCCATTGAGCCTGCTCTGAATAATCCCCCCTTCGCCGGATTATTACCGATGTAATCATAAAAAGCTAATTTTTCGGGAATTTTAGACCAAGCTTCCGATAAACTCAGATTTTCGGCTAGCCCGGCTCCAACTCTTCGATATATTTCTTGCTGGAAGTATCCCTGATCCCACTGATAACGAGTGGGACCAAATAATTCTATGGGAGTAGTTGCTGAACCATACCACATAGTTCCAGCAACGACGAAAGCTGCAAAAAAGACAGCAGCGATACTACTAGAAAGTACAGTTTCAATATTGCCCATACGTAATCCTTTGTATAAACGTTGGGGCGGGCGGACACTAAGATGGAATAGTCCCGCCAATATCCCCAATGTCCCCGCTGCAATATGATGAGAGGCTATTCCTCCCGGAACAAAAGGATCAAAACCTTCTGCGCCCCACGCTGGATTTACAGATTGTACTTTTCCGGTTAGACCATAAGGATCGGACACCCATATTCCAGGACCATACAAGCCTGTTACATGAAATGCGCCAAACCCAAAGCAAGCCACCCCTGAGAGAAATAAATGAATTCCAAAGATCTTGGGCAAATCCAAAGAGGGTTTTC
Source organism: Tasmannia lanceolata (assembly GCF_043159265.1). Taxonomy (NCBI): domain Eukaryota; kingdom Viridiplantae; phylum Streptophyta; class Magnoliopsida; order Canellales; family Winteraceae; genus Tasmannia; species Tasmannia lanceolata. The sequence continues at coordinate 3,559 of NW_027518807.1, read as the reverse complement.
CCGTACGTTCATCACAGAATATTTCTAGGTCCCAATACACCCAATGCCAGATGGCTGCTAAGAAGCACAAGCCAGAAAACACAATATGTGCCCCAGCCACACCTTCGTAACTCCAAATACCCGGATTCGTTATAGTTCCTCCTGTGATACTCCAACCACCCCATGAATTGGTTATCCCTAAACGAGTCATGAAGGGTATAACGAACATACCTTGTCTCCACATTGGATCAAGGACGGGATCAGAGGGATCAAAAACGGCTAATTCGTATAGAGCCATCGAACCGGCCCAACCAGAAACTAGAGCTGTATGCATTATATGGACAGAAAGTAACCGACCGGGATCATTCAATACGACGGTATGAACACGATACCAAGGCAAACCATGGAAATACCCTTATTTTATCAAAGAAAAAATAGACACTATGTAACTTTATCACATTGGAAAAGACTGATTGATGCTATGGACCTCGCCTTTTCAGTGGATTATCTCAAAGCAAGAGTTAATATTTATTCCGTTCCATTGGTAATAATTTAACAATTCTGTTCGTAGGAACAAAGAGAAGCAGATCTATTCTATACTCGATAAGTACCAATACGCAATGGGGGGATTGATCCTATTTTTGTGAGCGAATGCATAGATACTTGTTCATCCTTCGAACGATCCATTTGTACGAATTTTCCTTTATTCAACCCGTCTTCTCCATGAACCTTCCAATCTATGGATAAAATACGATAAACGACAATATTATGAAGACAATAAACCATTGTTACGTTTCCACATCAAAGTGAAATAGAGTACTTAATTTTTCTTTCATTTTATGCCTATTGGTGTTCCAAAAGTACCTTTTCGGAGTCCTGGAGAGGAAGATGCAGTTTGGGTTGACGTATAGTGCGACTTGTCAGACATATTGGGTCATATGGGATTTCCCCGTTCTCTCCCCGATCGAGATATCCTCTGTTTCACCCAAGAAAGATTGATTAAACCATCAATAATTCAATTCGGAGCGTGAAGTGCAATGCAATTAGATCAATTTATTTGTTGGTTGGGGATCAATATTCTCAATTAGAAGAATTTATGGTTGGCTTGGACCAATAAAATGAAGTATCCAGGCTCCGTTCAAAAAATACCAAATTGGTAATCTATGTATGATTACTACTCGTATCATAAATGATCCCTATTTATACCTCTAAAACTACCAATTAATGGAATAATATGATTAGTCGAATATTTGGCGGAAGGCATGAACATGAAAACGAATTGAAAAAAAAAAAGAAGTCGGAACAAAAAGAAGCGGTACTGTGATCATTTGTCCTATATGTGCAAATAGAATTCGGGCAGATCTTTACCCGGAGTAGAGCATAAACCTAAAAGAATTGAAGAGGCCCATTTAGGAACAAGAAAATTACATCGTGATTTGGATCTCGATGAAAGAATACATCAATGAGGGGTTAGTTCGATAAGTTCAATGAATTCTTTTTTTTTTTTCGCAATTTTGATTTTTTGAACCGTATGCATCCAAAGGTGCGTGTGCGGTTCCTAAGGGATACAATTTTGTCCTAATCAACCGACTTCATCGAGAAAGATTACTTTTTTAGGACAAGAGGTTGATAGCGAGATCTCGAATCAACTTGTTGGTCTCATGGTATATCTCAGTATAGAGGATGATACCAGGGATCTGTATTTGTTTATAAACTCTCCCGGCGGATGGGTAATACCAGGAATAGCTATTTATGATACTATGCAATTTGTGCCACCAGACATACATACAATATGCATGGGATTAGCCGCTTCAATGGGATCTTTTCTCCTAGTCGGAGGAGAAATTACCAAACGTCTAGCATTCCCTCACGCTTGGCGCCAATGAGTTTTTTTTTATTTGAGAAAAAAAAAAGAAGACTATGCCTTCGCCATATGGAATATGAATAATAAGTAATAATAGCATGGCACTTCGAGTTCGATATGAGCAAACTATTATTTTTTTTTCATAACATAACATGAGATTATATATCGAGATAGTAGTATGAAACAAAGGTTATTTACGATTTGATCTTATGTATCGGGGGTCCATTTCAGCGTCACAAACCTTTTTTTTGCTTTCACACCAGAAGCCTCTTTCCGATATTTATGTTATGAAAGAGTACGAAAATGAAAAAAAAAAAAGATCATTTTTTCCTTATTTGATCGGATCATAAAGAAACTTTGGGATTGCTGAATCACAGACGAGATAAATATATAAAGCAACGGAACCATCATAGTATTTTTTGACTCCTCCGAAAGGAAAGATGGTAAATGGATCATTCAACGATCTGGGTCTGATGGATTCTATTTGTCTCTTTCTTCGATGGAAGGGAAAAGGAAATTCCATTGCGGAGCCGTATGCAATGCATAAAAGATGCCTGTACGGTTGTTCAATTCTAATTCTATCTTTTTATTCTTGTTATTCTTTATCCCTTCCCTTCGACCGATCGTGCGAGATAGAGGAACCGTTCATTATGTTATATCATCAGGGTTATGATCCACCAACCTGCTAGTTCTTTTTATGAGGCACCCACAGGAGAATTTATCCTGGAAGCGGAAGAACTACTGAAACTCCGCGAAACCCTCACAAGGGTTTATGTACAAAGAACCGGCAAGCCTTTATGGGTTATATCCGAAGACATGGAAAGGGATGTTTTTATGTCAGCAACAGAAGCCCAAGCCCATGGCATTGTTGATGTTGTCGCGGTCGAAAATACCGGGGATTTCACATAAATTCTTGATTCCATTTCGAACCATAATTCGAATGAGCCGTGATTTGATATTTTATCTTCTTAACCTGGTAAAATATTATATGAAATGGAAGTAATTCATAATCATCCGGTTAGGATCGATCTAAACCAGCCCATTCTGTATACGATTCAGCATGCCAACTATTAAACAACTTATTAGAAACACAAGACAGCCAATCAAAAATGTCACGAAATCCCCTGCCCTTCGAGGATGTCCTCAGCGTCGAGGAACATGTACTAGGGTGTATGTGCGACTCGTTCAGATCATGATCTGGAACAAATGAGACGATTTTTCCAGTATCAATGACCAGTACCAATGAGTAGGATAGAATGGAAGAACTCCATTCCATTCACTATCTCAAAATAAAGATCTATCATATACCTCTATTGTGTATGGAATTTATGGTTTCCATTGGTGCAAATCCAATCACCTCGATTTGAGATGAAAATCAATTCCCCATTGGTAGCAAATGGTTATCCATTAAGCGGGGAAAATAGTATTTTAAAAGCAGAAAGATTATGCTTCTACTCTTGCAAGAACGGACTAACAGGGTTAGCTACCTAGCCAACCTTCATAATTAAATGCCGTCACTGTATGGATGGATCTCATTGTGAAAAGACCTATATACTGGATAATTTTATGGGTAGAGCCAAAGAGTGTGAACTGTACAAGTTACTAATAACATTGATTAAATGGGGGAAGGAGCTCCGGTGTATAGAGAGGACCTCACCGTTTAAGAAGTAATCATAGAAACGATGGAAGCCACTATTTATTTATTTCTCCATTTTT
>NW_027518806.1:165000-166810 GCF_043159265.1 Tasmannia lanceolata | reverse complement strand
GGGGTAGAAGTTTTGTATAAATGTATCGCCGTGTTATTAAGTATTTTGATTTAAGTTCTTTTCTCTATAAGAGGTGGAATAGAATAACCCGGTTGAAGCGTAATGATCATACGTCTGTAATGCATTGTATGTCCCATAATAGGTCCCATTCTTCTACCCTTTCCCGGGAGTCGATGACTATTCATAGCTATTACCTTGACACCAAAGAAGAGTTCGACCCAATGCTTTATTTCTGTCCTAGTTGATCCTGATTCGACATTAGAAGTATATTGATTGTTCCCCAATAACCGAATACTTTTTTCTGTAAAGACTGCATATTTGATTCCATCCATAAATCCATTTTCTTCCCTATGAGTTCCAGTATCGATAAGAATTCTAGTTCTTACTCTTCATATGTTATGGTATGAATATACCATACCAATTCGTTATGTATGGATGATGAGATTCCATTGATACAGAGCCAATTCCAATAGACTTATTGAACGTTCCCATTGTCGTGCATCCAGCAGGAATTGAACCTACGAATTTGCCAATTATGAGTTGGGCGCTTTAACCATTCAGCCATGGATGCTTAACAAGGATCATCGTACACCGCGAATAACCAAATTCCAATTGAAATGAAATCTTTAGGAGGAATCAATGGAACAGGAATCGATGAAACGACATCAATTCAAATCCTGGATCTTCGAATTGAGAGAGATATTGAGAGAGATATTGAGAGAGATCCAAATTCCAGTTGAAATGAAATCTTTAGGAGGAATCGATGGAACAGGAATCGATGAAACGACATCAATTCAAATCCTGGATCTTCGAATTGAGAGAGATATTGAGAGAGATCAAGAATTCTCACTATTTCTTAGATTCATGGACCAAATTCGATTCAGTGGGATCTTTCACTCACATTTTTTTCCACCAAGAACGTTTTATGAAACTCTTTGACCCCCGAATTTGGAGTATCCTACTTTCACGTGATTCACAGGGTTCAACAAGCAATCGATATTTCACGATCAAAGGTGTAGTACTGCTTGTAGTAGCGGTCCTTATATATCGTATTAACAATCGAAATATGGTCGAAAGAAAAAATCTCTATTTGATGGGGCTTCTTCCTATACCTATTCTTCCTATACCTATGAATTCCATTGGACCCAGAAATGATACATTGGAAGAATCTTTTTGGTCTTCCAATATCAATAGGTTGATTGTTTCGCTCCTGTATCTTCCAAAAGGGAAAAAGATCTCTGAGAGTTGTTTCATGGATCCGAAAGAGAGTACTTGGGTTCTCCCAATAACTCAAAAGTGTATCATGCCTGAATCTAACTGGGGTTCGCGGTGGTGGAGGAACCGGATCGTAAAAAAGAGGGATTCTAGTTGTAAGATATCTAATGAAACCGTAGCTGAAATTGAGATCTCATTCAGAGAGAAAGATATAAAATATCTGGAGTTTCTTTTTGTATCCTATACGGATGATCCGATCCGCAAGGACCATGATCGGGAATTCTTTGATCGTCTTTCTCCGAGGAAGAAGCGAAACATAATCAACTTGAATTCGGGACAGCTATTCGAAATCTTAGTGAAACACTTGATTTGTTATCTCATGTCTGCTTTTCGTGAAAAAAGACCAATTGAAGTGGAGGGTTTCTTCAAACAACAAGGAGCTGAGGCAACTATTCAATCAAATGATATTGAGCATGTTTCCCATCTCTTCTCGAGAAACAAGTGGGGTATTTCTTTACAAAATTGTGCTCAATTTCATATGTGGCAATTCCGCCAAGATCTCTTCGTTAGTTGGGGGAAGAATCAGCACGAATCG
>NW_027518806.1:125000-140000 GCF_043159265.1 Tasmannia lanceolata | reverse complement strand
TAAAAATTAGTTAGTTTATTTTAACTCATTAACTAATTCATTATGGGATTCATTGTTTTCCATTTCAATTTATTAGTAAATTTTAGAAGATTATAGATCTAAAATGAACTTTTTTATCGAGAAAGGATAAAAAATGACTGAGATATTTTTTATCAAACCACATATCCTTTAACAGATTTATTACTAGTCTCACTCGAATTTTAAAATTGAATTTAGGTGTATTTTTTATCAAAACTAAAAAACTCAATTTATTAGGCAAAAATTTACAAGCCTTTGAAGTATTTTATTACATTTACATGTAAATAAAGTATAGAATAACAAAAAAAAGTCGTTTAGGTTTTTTATTGATTTGATTTCTATGCCATAGCAGATTCTAAAGATATAACTCTGAGAGATAAACAATGAGAACTAAAAGTTCCAAACGAAAAAAATTAGGTTTTACGAATAGTGTCTGGAATCAAAATTTTGTTATTTCGAGTAATTTTTAATCCAATTTTCACGGATCTTTGACATATCTATATTTATTTTGAATCTTATTTAGAGAAAAAATAGATAATGAATAAGAAATAAGAATTTGTTTTGAACAATAGATGTCTTTCACATCCAACTATAACAATGAGTAACTTCTTCATTTTAAAATGGCAGTTCCAAAAAAACGTACTTCGATATCAAAAAAGCGTATCCGTAAAAATATTTGGAAAAGGAAAGGATATTTGGCAGCGTTAAAAGCTTTGTCATTAGGGAAATCTCTTTCTACCGGGAATTCAAAAAGTTTTTTTGTACGACAAACAAATAAGTCCTAAAATATTGGAATAATTTGTGAATTTCAAAGTGAATATAAAATTAACAATTGTTAGTCCCTATTCTAATCAATATGAAATAGACTCTTTATTATAAGATTATTATAAGATTATAAGATGTCTAAAAGAGGAATTATTACGTTTTCTTAATTCTAAAAAAATTCTTTTTCTTTTTTTAGTATATTTTCACTCAAATTTTGGTGGTGTGGTGGGGAGTCTTTTTTTCCCCATCGACCTTTACAAAAAAAAATTTTTATCTTTCTCGGTAAGGGCAGATATAATATTTTTAGTTCAAATTAATTAATTGTTGAAACTAATGGATTTCATGTTAAAAATTTTTGGATAACTTTCTGACTTCTTACTTTATTGTATTTACTATATGTATTATGTAATGTATTTAACATAAAAAGAACTTAATTGTTGAGATATTATATGTTATATGTATATATGTATATGTACAAATAATGCGTCAATTTGGAGTAATCCAAAATATGCCTATTTTGGATTCATTTAGAAAATTTATTTTTGTCTCAAATTTTGAAATCAGATAAACCAGAAATAATGACATAAAAGTAAAAAAAAAATTATTCTATCTATTCTATGTAAATAATTATCTAGTTGCAAGAGTTTTTTTAGAATAGGATAAACTAGGTCAAAGCCTTAAAATAAATAAACCGGACACCCTAAAGGAAAATAAATGAAACTAATGAACCTTCAAATTGACTTTTGAACTTGTTTTTTTTATCAATTTGAATATTTACTAAAAAAACTTATTTTATTGAATTGACTTGTTCAATCTCGACTATTGAATATAAATAGGCTATTATGAGTTCGAGCAAGCCGCTATGGTGAAATCGGTAGACACGCTGCTCTTAGGAAGCAGTGCTAGAGCATCTCGGTTCGAGTCCGAGTGGCGGCATGCCATCTTCTAAAAGAGATCCAATAGATCCTATAATAAAAATAAATAAAATTCCCATTTTATATTTCTTAATTAATATAGGGGATTCCCTCTTATTTTTTTTTTTATGATATTTTCAACTTTAGAGCATATACTAACTCATATTTCCTTTTCTATTGTTTCAATTGTAATTACAATTCATTTGATAACCTTATTGGGCAATGAAATCATAAAACCATATGATTCGTCAGAAAGGGGGATGATAGCTACTTTTTTATGTCTAACAGGATTATTAACCACTCGTTGGATTTATTCGGGCCATTTCCCACTAAGTGATTTATATGAATCATTAATTTTTCTTTCATGGAGTTTCTCCCTGATTCACATAGTGCCTTATTTCAAAAAAAGAAAAAATTATTTAACCACAATAACTGCCTCAAGTACTATTTTTACCCAAGGCTTTGCTACTTCAGGTCTTTTAAATGAAATACAAAAACCCGCAATATTAGTACCCGCTCTACAATCGGAGTGGTTAATAATGCACGTAAGTATGATGATATTAAGCTATGCGGCTCTGCTTTGTGGATCATTATTATCAGTAGCACTTCTAGTCATTACATTTCGAAATATTTTTTATAGTTCTAAAAGTAATGATTTATTAAAATTAAATGAGTCATTTTCATTTGGTGAAATCCAATACAAGAATGAAAGAAACAATATTTTTAAACGAGCTTCTTTTTTTTCTGCTAAGAATTATTATAAGGCCCAATTGATTCAACAATTAGATTATTGGAGTTATCGTGTGATTAGCCTAGGGTTTATCTTTTTAACTATAGGTATTCTTTCAGGAGCAGTATGGGCTAATGAAGCATGGGGCTCGTATTGGAGTTGGGATCCAAAGGAAACTTGGGCCTTTATTACTTGGATCGTATTCGCTATTTATTTGCATACTCGAACAAATAAAAATTTGCAGGGGGCAAATTCCGCAATTGTGGCGACTCTAGGCTTTCTTATAATTTGGATATGCTATTTTGGGGTCAATCTATTAGGAATAGGCCTACATAGTTATGGTTCATTTACGTTAACCTCTAGTTAAATTCAATAAAAGTTCTTACGAATACAAACAGAGTACGTACAATACGGTGTATATAAAGTATATAAAACACCTTGTGTCAACCGGCGAGAACCACGTGAATCACTACACTACTTGATTCACATGGTTCTCACAAAGACCAAGTATATTGGGCGAAAATTCAAATTCATATTTTGTTTTTACTTTATTTAAAAATTAAGAGAATCTAAATCCTTATTATTTTTTTCATTAGCCAACCAACTCTTAAAAATCATAGGAGTTTTTTATTTAAGAAAACTATCTATAAAAATAATTAGATAGAATACCTTCAACCTTGTCAACTGATAGTGAAAGAACAAAATCGGGATACATACCAATACCTATTACTGGTAGAAAAATGGAGATGGAAACAAATAACTCGCGCGGTCCAGAATCAAAAACAAAAGAGTTTGTAGTATTAAATAACTTGTATCCATAGAACATCTGACGTGACATAGATAATAAATAAATAGGAGTTAATATCATTCCAATTGCCATTACAAAAGTGATGGCAATTTTGGGCATTAAAAGATACTTTTGGCTGGTAATTATTCCTAAAAAGACTATCACTTCTGCAACAAAACCACTCATACCCGGTAATGCAAGCGAAGCCATGGAAAAGCTACTGAACATCGTAAATATTTTTGGCATGGGGATAGCTACTCCGCCCATTTCGTCGAGATAAACAAGACGTATTCTATCATAACTTGTTCCTGCTAAGAAAAAAAGTGCAGCACCAATAAAGCCATGAGATATTATTTGTAAAATAGCTCCATTGAGTCCCGTATCGGTTATAGAAGCAATTCCTATAAGTATGAAACCCATATGAGATACCGAGGAATAGGCTATTCTTTTTTTTAAATTACGTTGGCCGGGAGATGTTGAAGCTGCATAGATTATTTGTATTGTGCCTACTATCATCAACCAAGGAGAAAATATAGAATGAGCGTGTGGTAATAATTCCATATTAATCCGAATCAATCCATACGCTCCCATTTTTAATAAAATTCCGGCTAGAAGCATACAAGTACTGTAATGTGCCTCTCCGTGGGTATCTGGTAACCATGTATGTAGGGGTAGAATAGGTAATTTGACAGCAAAAGCAATAAAAAATCCAATATAGAATATTATTTCCAAAGCCACAGGATATGACTGATTAACTGATGTTTCAAAATTTAATGTTGGTTCATTAGAACCATATAACCCGACACCCAGAACTCCCATTAAAAGAAAAATGGAACCTCCGGCCGTGTACAAAATAAATTTTGTGGCTGAGTAGAGACGTTTCTTTCCTCCCCACATGCATAGAAGTAGATAAACCGGAATTAATTCTAATTCCCACATGATGAAAAAAAGTAAAAGGTCCCGAGAAGAAAATGATCCTATTTGACCACTGTACATTGCTAACATCAAGAAATGGAATAATCGAGAATCCCGAGTAACAGGCCAGGCCGCTAAAGTCGCTAAAGTAGTGATAAATCCTGTTAATAAAACGGGTCCTATAGACAGTCCATCTATTCCCAATTTCCAACGGAAATCGAAAAAACTGATCCATTTATAGTCCTCTACTAATTGTATTAATGGATCATCAAATTGAAAATGATAACAGAATGCATAGGTTGTTAGAAGAAGTTCTAACATACATATGCATATAGTATACCATCTAATTGTCCTATTTCCTTTATGTGGAAGAAAGAAAATTAAGGAACCCGCAAATATTGGTAAAACTACAATTATTGTTAACCAAGGAAAGTTGTTCGTGGTAAAGACAAGATACACTTGGACCAGAAAAACCTGTGCCCAAAAATAAGGTATTTTTGGGCACAGGTTTTGGCGGTAAAAAAAATGGACTCAAGTAGGGGTTTCTGTAACGTATTAATAAGCTATACCCATGCTGCGGGTGGTTTCATGCCATAAATAAACTCGAACACTCAAGAAATCTGTTGGGCAGGCGGATTCACATCTCTTACAACCGACACAATCCTCTGTTCTTGGAGCAGAAGCTATTTGTTTGGCTTTACATCCGTCCCATGGTATCATTTCTAATACATCTGTGGGACAGGCTCGGACACATTGAGTACACCCAATACATGTATCATAAATCTTTACTGAATGCGACATTGGATCTATCCATTTTTGAACGTGATAAAGTTTCAATCTAGTAAATTTATAAATGAATTATATATTTAAATACTAGTACTAGATGAATCGATGAGTTCCCTGAATTTTTTTATTAATCTACTTCTGGATTGACAGTGCCAAAATACTTTGATTTCTTATATTTGTGATAACATGATCATACCTTACGTGGCAGACATGCTAATTTGAATAAATTTATTCAAATTCTAATTTCTATGATACTATTACTTATTCAACAAATTTGATTGATTTATACGAGTTGATTTTCTGTTACGATAAATTGATGAAACAATAGCGAGTCCAATAGCGGCTTCAGCAGCTGCAATAGCTATAACAAAAATGGAGAAAATGGCTCCTTTTAATTGACGACTATCAAAAAAATCGGAAAATGTTACAAAGTTGAGATTAACCGCATTTAATATAAGTTCAAGACACATAAGAGCCCTAACCATATTTCGACTTGTAATCAATCCATATAGACCGACAGAAAATAAATAGGCACTCAAAACAAGTACATGTTCGAGCATCATTAACCAACTCCTTATCAATCTCGATTCATTTCAATATGAACAACAATTTAACCAATTGGATTGACTAGAATATAACGAGTAATGCGATGCAATAAGGGAATATATTGGGAATATATCGAACTAATAATTATATACAAAGTCAAATAGAAAAAAGAAAATACATGTGATAGCTCATAACAAGATTTTTCCAATTCTAAAGAGTTATTTTTTTTCGAGTTCTAAAGAGTTATTATTGACGAGCTACAGCAATTGCGCCAATTAACGCAACTAAAAGAATTATTGAAATGAATTCAAACGGAAGAAAAAAATCTGTTGATAAATGAATCCCAATTTGTTGACTATTACTTATCAGATCTTGCTCTATAATCTGGTTTGCTTTTGTAGTCCAAATAATCCCGTACCATGACGTATCTGGAATAGTAGTAATTAGTGAAAAAAAAATACTTGTACAGACTACGGAAGTTACTCCATCTCCCACGGTCCAAAGCTGGAAATCTTTGGAATATTCTGAACCATTTATGAACATCACAGCAAAAATGATTAAAACATTTATGGCTCCTACGTAAATAAGGAGCTGCGCAGCAGCTACAAAATGCGAGTTCGATAGAATATAGAATAAAGATATACAAACAAAAACCAATCCCAATGAAAAGGCAGAATAAATAGGATTGGGAAGTAATACTACTCCCAGACTCCCTAATATAAGACCCAATCCCAGAAAGACTAAAAGAAAATCATGTATTAGTCCAGGTAAATCCATTATATATAAAATAAGAAATAAATAAATAAAAATCTTTCATAACTTTATTGACCCGGTCAGGAAAAAATAAGTAACTCTACTTTGTTACAATAGTTCTTAAAATTAATTATTAAATTAAATAAATTCCATTTTCATGGATATGGATTGATGGATATTGGCCTAATCTCTCGAAAGAATAATTTGAATCTATAAATTATCAATTCAATATAAACTATCGAAATATATTTTAAATTTTAATATTAATATAAAATATATTACAACGGGATTCTCGTCGCCTAATAAATAGATAAATAGAATTCTGAATATAATTGTAGTTATTCAACAAACAAAAATAGGAATTCCTTTAGATCAAAATGAGTTCTTAAGTTTTTATTTCAGGCAAATTTAAAATTGTTCGAATTGTGTAATCGTCAATTACTGACATTGGTAAACGACCCAAAGCAATTTGATTATAATTCAATTCGTGACGATCATAAGTAGAAAGTTCATATTCTTCAGTCATTGATAAACAATTTGTTGGACAATACTCAACGCAATTACCACAAAATATACATATTCCAAAATCAATACTGTAATTAAGCAATCGTTTCTTTCTAATATCAGTTTCCAATTTCCAATCAACAACGGGCAAATCTATAGGACATACACGAACACATACTTCACAAGCAATGCATTTATCAAATTCAAAGTGGATTCGTCCGCGGAAACGCTCGGATGTAATCAATTTTTCGTAGGGGTATTGAATAGTTACAGGTAAACGATTCGCGTGTGATAAGGTAATCATGAAACCTTGACCAATATACCTTGCGGCTCGTACTGTTTGTTGTCCATAATTCATGAACTCCGTTACCATAGGGAACATAGCGTGAATATTTATAAAAAATAGGATACTTATTTCTTTCTCTTGTTTGAGACAAGTCATGAATATAGAAGTATTTTTTTACAGTGAAAGAAGTTGGGAAGAAGTTGTTAATAATAAATTACCTAGAGAAATAGGTAAAAGAAATTTCCATCCAAGATTTAATAATTGGTCCATTCTCAGCCTCGGTAAAGTCCATCTTGTTGCGATAGAAATGAACAAGAACAAATAAGTTTTAGCTAATGTAATAAAGATACCTATTATTGTTCCAAAGACTCTACCCTTTTTAGTAATTTCAAAAAGCTCAGGAACAAATATGTACGGAATAGAAAGATTCCAACCCCCCAAGTAAAGAACTGTTACAAATAATGAAGAAACTAGTAGATTTAAGTATGAAGCAACGTAAAATAAACCGAATTTGATACCGGAATATTCGGTTTGATAACCTGCTACTAATTCTTCTTCTGCTTCTGGTAAATCAAAAGGTAATCGTTCACACTCGGCTAGGGAAGAAATTAGAAAAACCAGAAACCCTATAGGTTGACGCCACAAATTCCATCCCCAAAAACCATATTTTGACTGCGCTTCAACTATATCAACTGTACTTGAACTGTTAGATAATCATAGTGGATAATAACATCACTGTTCCCATCCCTATTGCAGAACCGTACATGAGATTTTCATCTCATACGGCTCCTCAAAGGTCACAAATAAATCTAAGGACCCGTCCATTATTTTTTTCTTAATATGTTTTATGTTTGTAGGATAGATAGAGATAAAATTTAATCCATTGTAAGGTCCCCATTAGACACTGGAATTCTGTCTGCTATATATATTTTTTTATAATAATAAAGTGCTTCTGAATTCATCTTATCTTTTAATAATTTAAATTCTTCTTTGTTTAGTAATAACTCAATCCTTGAATAAAATGTTTCTTGTAACAATATCAATAGATATTTCAACCAAACGTTTTCAATTACGAAATCCAATTAGACGTTGCATTAGTTCACGAACCATGACAAGAATTCTATCTATATATAGAGAAAGAAAAAAATATATATATATTTTTTTCTAGTGCAATTCCATTCAGTCTTTCAATTTTTTTCGTTCCTATTCTCCTTTCTCAAAAAAAAGGGGACCTTAAACAAAGTTAAAGGATTACTTCGTTCTTGATAGTTATTTACTTAATAGGTGAATATTAGTATACTCTGGATCGGAATCTTGGGAAGTACTCCTTGATAATTTCTACCAATTTAAAGTCCCAATTAAAATTCTTTTTATACACAGAAAAATACACTTACATAATCTCTATTACGAATCCTTTGTGTACCTTAGTGTTCCTAGCTATCCACTCATTTTTATAAATCTACTTTGGGGTAAATATGCTAATTAATTATTATTAATTATTAATAGATAGTAAAAACCTCATAAAGTTGATCTTTTGAACCCGCTTCAAGTAATGATGACTAATCAATCAATCTTGGGGTAAACAGTCTCTAATACTTATGTTTACTTTTCTTAACTCTTGTACATAGGAAATGAGATTCAATCTGTTACTGCAAATTTCTAAGCCGTTTCTTTCACTCATATAACTATCTGGTTTTCTTCAGCAACCCGCTAATAATGAAAAAAATAAAATATATATTCAACTCATGACACTTCCTTCCTAGAAAGAAAAGAAGTTGGCGGAAATTTATGTCTTAACGAATCACACGTAGAGATATTGATAACACACATAGAGTTAATGGTATTTCATAACTAATTGATTGAGCAGCAGCTCGTAGACCACCTAAAAAAGAATATTTATTATTTGAGCCATATCCTGACATAAGAAGGCCGACAGGAGCAATACTTGAAATAGCAATCCATAAAAAAACACCAATACTGAGATCGGCTAGAACAAGGTGATAACCAAACGGAATTACTAAATAACTTAATAAAATGGATATGACTGCTATAGATGGTCCAATACTGAATAAACGAGTATCTCCTCTAGATGGAAGAAGATTCTCTTTGAAAAGTAATTTGGTACCATCTGCTAGAGCTTGGAGAATTCCCAATGGTCCTGCGTATTCAGGACCAATACGTTGTTGTATACCCGCAGATATTTCTCTTTCTAACCAAACAATTACTAGTACACCTATTGTGATTCCTAATACAAGAGTCAAAATAGGGATAAGCATCCATATGATCCCATAGACCTCTTTTAAGGATTCCAATCTAGAAAAAGAATTGATAGCTTGTACTTCTGTTGTATCAATTATCATTTTAACGATCAACTTCTCCCATAATGATATCTATACTACCTAGTATCGTCATAATATCAGCCAATTTCATTCCTTTAACTAACTGAGGAAGAATTTGCAAATTAATAAACCCCGGGGGACGAATTTTATATCGCCAAGGAAAAACACCCTTATCTCCGATCAGAAAAATTCCCAATTCTCCCTTTGGTGCTTCGACTCTCGTATAAAGTTCTTGCTTCGACAATTCAAAAGTCGGAGAAGGTTTTTTACTAATGAATCGATAGTCAAACTCATTCCATACAGTATCTTTTACTCTATCAAAGCGGCGTATTTCTAAATTTTCATAGGGCCCTCCAGGAATTCCTTCTAGGGCCTGTTGAATAATTTTTATGGATTCTGTCATTTCACTGATTCGTACTAAATAACGAGCTAATGAATCCCCCTCTTTTTGCCATTGGACTTCCCAATCAAATTCGTCGTAACACTCATAATGATCAACTTTACGAAGATCCCATTGTATTCCGGAAGCTCGTAGCATTGGTCCCGACAAACCCCAATTTATTGCTTCCTCTCCACCAATAATGCCTACTCCTTCAACTCGTTCTAAAAAAATGGGATTCCGTGTAATAAGCTTTTGATATTCAGCAATTCCTGTTAAAAAATAATCGCAAAAATCCAAACATTTATCTATCCAGCCATGAGGTAAATCAGCAGCAACTCCGCCAATACGAAAAAAATTGTGCATCATTCGCATACCGGTGGCAGCTTCGAATAGATCATATATCAATTCTCTTTCTCGAAAAATATAGAAGAAGGGAGTCTGTGCCCCAATATCTGCCATAAAAGGGCCAAGCCATAACAAATGTGAAGCTATACGACTTAACTCCAACATAATGACTCTGATATAACTGGCCCTTTTAGGGACTTGAATATTGCCTAATTGCTCTGGCCCATTTACAGTTATTGCTTCTGTGAACATAGTAGCTAAATAATCCCAACGTGTTACATAAGGCAAATATTGTATAATTGTTCGATTTTCCGCAATTTTTTCCATACCTCTGTGTAAATAACCCAATATTGGTTCACAGTCAATAACATCTTCACCATCTAGAGTAACAATGAGTCGAAGAACACCATGCATTGATGGGTGGTGAGGTCCCATATTGACTATCATGAGGTCTTTTCTAGCTGGTACAGTCATAGGTTTTTCCTGATTCATTCTTCCATGAATTGCTGAAAGCGAAAAGAAGTTAATCAAACTTTAAGCGAATAATTAAAACTAACTCTTCAAATTAACGAGTTTTTCTTTCTCGAATACCCAACTGCCCTATTAATTCTTTATAACGTGGTCTATCTTTTTTTGACAAATAAGCCAGCAAGCGTTGACGTTTTCCCAGAATTTTCCGCAGACCTCTCTGAGATAAATAGTCTTTTTTGTGCAATTCCAAATGTGAAGTAAGTCTCCGTATTTTATTGGTGAAACTTACTACTTGAAATTCAACAGATCCTCTGTTTTCTTTGTTTTCTTCTTGTTCTTGCAAAATAATTGAAATAAATGAATTTTTTACCATAAAAGAATTTCGCACTCCCCTTTTTACAGATATTTATTTTATTGATCAGTAATAATAATGTCAGAAATTTTAATTTAGTATACACAATAATCATAATTTCTTTATATATTTCTTATTTTATCAATTAAGATTAATCAATAGAAAAATGAAAAAAATATGATTGATAGAATAGAACAACAGAATATATAGGAAAATCAAAATTTTAAATCAGGGATACATATATATCCTTAACATACTCAAACGGCTCCCATTATTCGTATCAAACCAATAGCGATTCATACAAGCTAAATCTTCTAATCGATAATTAGGCCAAAAAAAGAACTTTAATTGAATTAATTCATTTTTTTTTCTATCCAAATTTTTACTTTCATCCAAAAATTGACTCCAGTTTTTTATCTTGTTCTCCTTGCAAAATAATTTATTTTTATGCACAGCATTCTGATTCTTTAAATTCAAATTGAAAGAAATTAGAATTCTCAATTCTCTACGACGTCTAGATGATAAAATTTTTTCAGGAACAAGCAAATCATAATTATTTTTGTTTACATTTAAAGTTTTTCTTTTATGTCTTGAAATGGATTCATCAAAATTATTCTTAGCAACGTTTTTGGGGTTTCGGTATCTTTGATTACTCTGTTGCTTACTTTTATGAACCAATGAAATACCTATGATTTGATACATAAGAAACTGTCCGTCATTTTTTACAGATAGACGGGCAGGTTCCATAATTAATATTCCCTTTTTCGTTAATTGTGTAAGATTTAAACGCCTCCTCATTATATCCAGATTCATTTCTTTCCTTTGAATATAGGATATAGTAATTTTTCTTACATTTATGAGGCTAACCAGGAGGCCATATATCTGGATATTATTCATCATTTTTTGATTCAATTGATTCAAACGTCCAGTCCATCTTAATTGAAAAGGAAAATCTCTTTTAAGGAATATTTTTAGTTTTTCAATAGATTCTAAAAAATATTCTTCGATATTGTTTTGATTCTTTAATTCAAAATATTGTTTTGAATTTGATGGGCTAAATTTTAAAAAATCCTCATTCTCCTCTTGCTTTCTCTTGATATTTTGATTTTCACTAAAATTTGGATTTCTATTCAAATTAAAAAGAAGTAAGTTGCTTGGGATAAACCAAGGTTTCTCTTTATATTTATGATAAAGTATCACAAACTCTGGAAATAAAAAATTTTTCGGATTCGATATGAGGCGATTTAAGATTAAGAATTTTTCATTCATTCCCATCCAATCAAAAGACATTCCCATCCAATCAAAAAAGACTTTTTTGTAATTGATTTCGGAATTTGAATCAATTGGAAGATAAAAAATATGAATTTTATCCCTTATTTTGTCCTTATTAGGTTCAACTTGAATATTTGTATTCAATTTCCAATTCAAATATTTTCTATCTGTATTTTTTTCCATATATATAATATCACTTTTTCCTAGATAATTCTTGATAGGAATATTCTTGAGTATGTTAAATTCTTTATTTCTGCTGGAATTTTCTTGCTTCTTATTTGTTTCTAATAATGATCTATAAATATAGGATTTCTTCTTAGTTTCAGAATGAATATATTTATATGATAAAAGATCATATCTATAGTTTTTTTGAAAATTATCTTCTTTATTTGGTAATAAATATACTTTTGAATTTGGTTTTTTTTTGTAATCAAATAATTGGTCCTTTTCATAGAAATACCATTTCCTTAAATCCTTATTTTGAGACGTATGGCATTGATTTATTCCATTTCGCCATTTTTGTGGAACTAATCTAGACCATGTAATCTTAGATAAATCGTATTGATAATGACCTCTTAACCAGTTTTTCCATGGATTCATTCCATAATTTTGAAGTTTCTTATGTCTTATTTCGGAATCAAATATTCCTTGTCTTCCAAAAAAATCCTTAATTTCATTCTTAATAAAAAAAGATGGTCCATTATATTGAAGAATAGATCTTAACTTATTGAAGTTAATAACTTGGGTTTGTGATAATTTAAAAAATACATATTTTTGTGACAAGTAAGATAAATCAAAAAAAATATGTGACTTCCGCTTATTTTTTCTAAGATTATCAAAAGCCTTTATAGTCATAGGCGAAATCAAGTCAATTTTATTTTGTTTTATTTTATTAATCCCTTCTTGATTTGTTTGATTGTTGTGAATGTATTTCTCAAGAATTTTTTTGGTTGATTCCAAAAAAAGTTGTAGAGCTATTCTGCGCATATTAATGATACAGAGAAATATATCTAGGTATATTTTTTCAATGAAAAATTTAACTATTAATTCAATATTTTTTCTTTTTAATATTTTCCAAATTTTTGGGAGTGATTCTCCATTATTCTTTTTATTTATTTTTTTTTTTTCTATTTGATTTCTAATTGTGTTTCTTCTATCAATTCTATCTTTTATTTCTTCTTCTGCTTTTGAAAAATTTGTCCAACCTGTAGATCTATTTTTACTAAATGATTCATTAATTATTTTATTGCTGATTAGAGAATCCTTTTTCGTTTGAGTTTCACTTGATTCATATATTTCTCTCGATATAAATAATGGAATTTTCTTTCCTTTTAAAAGTTCTTTTATTTTTTTTTTTACAAACAAAAAGGCTTTTGCTTCTTTCTTTGTTATTTTTTTTAAAACTCTTCGAACTCGAAAATTTAATTTTCTGATTTCGACTTTATAGTCTATATCTTTTAAAATGGGTTCAAAAAGGGAAGGTGTTTTTCGAGGAGGACCAAAAGGATATTCCGTTTCCATTCCTAAAACGGTTAAAAAACAAGAATCAAAATCATCTTGTTGCTTTCGATCTCTATCATAAAGTCGTAGCTTAGATCTGTTCCAAGGTTTCAAATGAAAAGGATATAGTATTTTTATCTGAAAACCCTCTCTTAACCAATTTTTAGGAAATTCTGTTTTGGAGAATTGAAGACCATTATAGTTGCACTTTAGATAAATTTCTCTATTCCAATCTTGGAAATCCTCATACCATTCCGGAGATTGCCGTAATAAAATAAGGCCAATATTCTTAACTATTATCAATAAGGGTAATTTAATATATCTTCTAAAAATTGATTGAGCTAGTAACAGAACACTTCTTGATTTTTGTGCATATGGAATGTTCTCCCAGAATTCTATTGCGTCTTCTTGGTTGTTTTTTTTTATTTGGAATTGTTGATCTAAAATTTCGAATTCTGATTTTTTACCGAACCAGTTTCTAAGATTTAAAAAAAGTTTCATTAAGTCGGATATAGGAAAAGGAAAATCTTCCATTTTTTCCAAAAAAAGGGGGGAATGGGGATTTCCTTGAGACGGTCCCCAAATAACCATTTTACGCCTTTGAATGCGCATAGATCCTTTGATTATGGCTCGACGAAAATCTGGTTCTTCTAAATAACTTATAAAACCCGAATCTCTATTAAATTTTCTATAAAGATTATAATTCTTGAATTGAGACTTCTTAAAACTTCGTTTGGAACGAGTTAAAAAAGCTATACGTTTAAATCTTCTTGTTCGAAGCTGGTGATCGAGCCCTTGCATTATGCCTTGTTCTTTTCGTCGTTTTTTAAAATGTTGTTCCAACTCGTTGATTAATTTGTATGACCATCGAGGTGTTTTTTTACTTATTTCATTTATTCCAATAGATTTTTTTTCACGCTTGGAGTTAGTTAGAATTCCGTTCAATAAAAACTTTAATCTATTATTTGAATCAATTTTTACTTGTTTTTTTTCTGATCCTTCGATTTTTTGTTCATATTCTGGAGAATTAGGAAAGGGAAGAAGGATATCATGAATTTTATTTAGTTCAGATGTTTCTGTGCAATTTTCTATCGAAGTTTCATTTATGATTGAAAAATAAAAATTTTTCTTCATTCTTCCACGATACATCCCATTCAAAAAGGGGTCATACATTTTAACTAGACAATTATTTTTATTTTTAGTCTCAGCATTACACAATTTAACTAGGAAATTCTTTTTGTTTTTAGTATCAGCATTAGACAATCTAGTTTTTGTTTCAAGTATATTTAGAGAAAGAAATACTGTCTCTAAAGCCTCAATTCTATTTATAAATTC